>NW_027112031.1:390140-393836 GCF_000696795.3 Halyomorpha halys
CGGAACTCCGTAAAACTGAAACCACATTCGGAGAGCTTCCAGCACTGCTTTTCCTGAACCTGTTGCGCCATTGCCACCTTACTGAAGAGATCAATCATTGTGATTCATTTATACCCTCTCTATGCGAAAGTGTCGACCTGTAGATCGTAGAGCGGTGCGTTTGCGGTAGGTATCTCCTCTTGTCTCCCTTTTAGTGGGTATCTGTCATGTTTCGTGCATAGACACACTTAACAATTTCCTACAACTTTCGCGATTGTCTTCTTCGTTCCCCAACAAAAGTACCTTCTCTTTAACGCTTGCAGGATCTCTGGGATTCCGCTGTGATTTTTTTTTCTCTAATAATATGCTACGGTCACCACTCTCTGGCGTTCGCATCCCGAAGGGTTTCCAGGATCATCTTGCATCGGACAAACGTCCTGTGTGATCGTCCCTCACACCTGTCTGCGACCAAATCCTGGTGATATTGCTCCTCCCATACTTGTTACACTCAATTTCGACCAATTTAGTGGTTCTCGTCTTCCATATAATCTGCCGCCTCTTTTCGTTAATGCTGTTCTCTAGTTCCTCCAAATCTATTAGTCTTCCTTCCTCCGAGCTCTCGTTAGACGAAGATTCCTCCCTATCGTCTTCCTCCGGATGGTTCCCCATTCTCTTATTCCAAGGCGTTCACAGTTATGGCTCGTGATAACCAATCAGTTACCACATTTTCTTTGCCTGGTTTATATATGATTTCCACATTTTACTGTCCCAATGACTCCTTCCAACGCATGATCCTGGCCGAAGAATCCTTCAAATTTCCCACCCATTGCAGGCGAATGTGGTCATAATTTTTACCACTCACAATTGACTATTACACGTGGATGTTCTATCAATAATTATTCTTTGATTTTTTTAACTTTTGAGCTCTTCCTGGATGAGGTGACGTAGCGCCTGCATGAATCTGCTATCTTTCATATGAATGATCTTGTCATATTTAAGTGTGATCTCATAGACCGTCTTTCCGGTTACCTTGAGCATGTCTGCTTCTTTAAAAAAAAAATCTTCATATTCCCTTTTAAGCCTCTGTCTCCAGTTCTCCGCCTGAGGTGGGTGTCTATCATTTTTCGTAGTCAGTCATACGTCACAACTATCGATGGTTTCTTGAATTGTGCGCTTCATACCCTAACAGAAGTATCAACGGCGCAATGCCTGTAACGTTTCGTTCAGTTCTCTATGGTTGGTCTTCCCCTGGTGATACGCGAGGGTCACCTCCTTTTGGCGTTCCGAGTCACGGAGAGTTTCTGCCATCATCGTACATCGTATAAACAACCAGTCGACCCCAATCTGTTCCGTCCGCCAAAGACGCCGAATTTTATCCCACAGTACTACATTTCCTACGTATAGACGATGAGTTTGTCCGGCCTTCAATGCATCCATTATTGCTCTGCAGATTTGGTTCTCCCTCCGACTAGGCTGGGACCATATAGTCACAATATTGCTGCTGCCGTTTTTTTCATGCTCCATCTTCATTGGTCCAAAGATTTTGGTTTTCCAAATGATTTGGTGACGTTTATCATTAATTATTTCATCAATTTCTTCCACCTCGGCAGTTGAGTCTTCATCATCGGATCTTCATCTTCTTCCGGGGTCCACTTTCTCAAGAACTGTCTAGCATGTCCAGATGTTTCTCCCTGATTATCCTCGATCACATTGACCATTATTGCCCTTGAGAGCCAGTCTGCAATAAGATTGTCTTTACCAGGCTTGTATGTGATTTCCATATTATACTGGTTGAGGATCTCTTTCCATCTGGTGATACGCGCGGATGACTTCCGATTTCCCTACCCACTGCAAAGGTCTATGATCAATGTGAACCATAAAACGCCATCCAAACACATAGGGCCGGAAATGCTTCACAGCCCACACGATTCCTGGATAACGTCACATATGTAATTTATTAGTGGTTCAAAGTTTCTTCACTTCGACCGAAAGAATTAACTGATAAAGATAATAACCGAGTCCAATATCTGTGTTTATGTTTTAGGTATTACCTGTTAAAAATTCAATCCTTAGGAAATTAAATGTTGCTTTGGAGGAAACTAAAATAGGAAGTATTATAGTTCGAAGTTCAAAGTGTTAAAAGATAATGGAGGTTAAAAAATCCTACTTAGTAATGGATCTATTTACCTCACAGTTTGTTTATCCTTTAGGAATTATACAAGTTCAAACTCCTCTGTTTACATTCATCGAAGCGATTAGAAGATAAAGGTCTACATATCAGTGTTTATTTTTTTAGGTTCAACCTATTCAAATTATTTACATTGTTTACACTAAGGATCTGTTTATTTCTCACTTTGTTTATGCTTTAGGGATTATACAAGTTCAAAGTCTCTTTTAACATTCGTCGGAGGGATTAGAAGATAAATCTTTAAATATCAATGTTTATGTTTTAGATCCGATCAGTTCAAATTACTTACATTGTTTACAATTAATATTAACCAACATATAAGGGATTATTAAAGTTCAAATTCGAAAGGATTAAAAGGTAAGACAATTATAAGAAAGACTTGTTAATTGTCTTTCTTATAACTGTTTATGTTTAAGGGCTCAGGTATTCAAAATCCAATCTTGTTTTTCTTTGGGATTTTGATGCAACAAAATGGCGGCGAATGAAAATAAGAGGATCCCGAGACCCTCGTAATATAATGGGGTCGAACGAAAAGAAGAGCATCGCGAAACCCTCATAATAAAATGAGCGCGAGGAAAATACAAAATGGCGGTCGGGGGGCACACACTCAGGCTCCACAAAACCCGTAAGTCTTTCAAACAGTATAAAAGCAAAATAGCGGCCGGGCACACTGTGGCACTACAATTAAAGCTTCCTGCAACAGCGTTATTATGATGTACGGGATTGTACTCACCTCCTTTCCGGGGGACAATACTGTATAGTTGTAAAGTTTTTATTTTTTTTTCATTTTCAGAACTGAATAAAGACATGAGAGTGTGAATATCAGTCATTCATGTGAAATTGTATTGTTTTTTGTTTTGTCTTTTTTTTTTTTTTTTGCACGAAGTGCTATTATTTTGAATCCTATTTCTGTAGTTTTATTGTATTTGTATCTTTTTTATTGCAATTGTATTTGCAAATATCTTTTTCCTTTGTATATAATAGAGTTTACGAGGATTGTTCGTAAACTGGTGGGGGGGATTTACGGACTGTCAGCTGATCGAGGAGAATAGCTGACCAATTGTATATATACATAGACTGACAAGCTCCGCAAATAGATCAGTCTTTGAGATTACTTCAAGAGTTTCATTTCACACTCCTCGCTCTCCTATTATTTTTATTTTCATTCCAGTTAAAGATACCTTTATATATATAAGTTAAGTATTGACGAAAGCAAAATGTAAAAAAAAGAGAAGAAGGAATAAGATCTAACTCGCTTGAACTGCTGTAAAACATTGCCTTTATTGTATTCGGTACATCTCTTATATACGTTCGATCAGCTGATCCCCTCAGTCAGCTGACATCGAAATAACAGCTGACTCATACCGTAACATATATATATGACAGAGCATAGGTATTATGACTCTTAATACCTAAACTCCCCATGTCAACATTTCAAATTGTATATATATAGGATTACTCAGGAGAATAAACCAGTATCTGAGTTGAGCTTTTGTGTCTCATTACATGCCCCTATTTCCCCTTTTTTT
>NW_027112031.1:393970-430813 GCF_000696795.3 Halyomorpha halys
CTTGTTTATATTGTTTTTTTATTTAAAATATTTATTATTTATATTTTGCATTTTTGTTGTGTTAAAGAGAGGAAAAAGTAGGGGAGGGGAGAGGAAAGATACATTAGGTTGAGAGAGAAAATATGAAATATAAAGAAAAATTAGGATTAATTGCAAAAAATAAAATAAAATATAGGAAGAATAAAAAAAAAAAATTAAATTATCTAAATGATCAAACAAAAAAAAGTCATATATTATTATTATACATTATTTACTTGACTCTGCCCATATTCTGTAAGGTTTCAAAAAATTTCTAAAGTGATTTAAGTAAGTATGCTGTGCAGTTAGCAACCCAATACAATTGGGTAGCACAACTTTGTTGTTTTGAATAGTTTTTCTCTCTCTTATTTTTTCACTCTGTCTCCTCTGAGTCTATCGTCTATCCTTTGCAGTTTAGAGCGTAACCGAGGGCGCCCCACCTAGAACATCCCACCTCCTTTACAATCGTAAGCGATTATCCCACGGAGTGGAGTTTCCATCTTGCGAGGATTTATGGCGCATACCCTTAAAATACGCCGATCTGAAAACTGTTTTATTTCTCCTAAAAGGTCCCATAGGTCTTTGGAAATTAAACAACAGGATGTATCATTTTCATTTTGATGTATAATTTATAATTTAACCTATACTTTTTTGTTGTTAATATTTTATTTCTATTCCTTTCTCCTTTAGAAGAATTAAATGTCCATAAGATCAAATGAATGTATTACATTTAAATAGTTTGAGGAATAAAATAAGGTTGAAATATTTTATTTAGAAGTATCAGTTTTACGTTATGCCACTGTATGGTTATACAATGCCTTCTACAATATGTATATGTTCAATTCAACTAACCTCCACATTTTTTGATATTTTGATTTAATTTTCGCTAGGTGTCGACACTGCAATCCACATGCAACTGTTATGTATTTCGTCTTTCTTTTGAGGGTATTTTAAGTTTCTTAATCTTTCCTAAGTGGACGCTCTAAGATAATGCTATATCCTTAAAAATATTTTTTTGTTCGACATACCTCTTTGGAGTTTCTATTCCCGGGCTCTTAGATTTATATGTCAAATAGTTCACAAAAGTCATTTTTACTGTGATGTTGACGTTAGTGTTTTTGTTGCCCTTTTGAAGAACTGCAATTTATAAAATCTTATTATCACCTAATCACAAGTGAATGGTATGGGTAATTTTCGAATTTATGTTAACATTTACTTGAGTAATGTGTTATATTTGTTAAAAATTTTATTGTTAACAGTTCTCATGTGTAGACATGTTTTGGGATACCATTTAATCCCACATTTACTAGGTAAATACATCGTTATAGAGTTGTTCATAATAAAGGATATGAATAAGATGCTAGTTTTTGCCTTTTTCACATATTTGCCCTTTTTTGTTTTTTAGAATACTCATTTAAATATTTTTGTTGCTGAATCAAGCTTTATTTTTTCAGATCACTTTATTCCTCTTAGTGTATTTTTAATATGCCCCTCGGTGCAGCTCAGCCCTACATCAAGTTTATTGTGTCAATACTTATGTACCTTCAGTTATCCGTCTATTTTATTCTTAGAGGCTACAAAAATATTTTCTAATTTATTTTGCTCTTCCAGTATATGAGCTTTATTTGTGTAACTGTTATAAACTGTTATGCATGATTCGTCAGTATACTTCTCATCAAATATATTAGTTATTTTATCTATTTCTGTATATATATTTTTTATAACTCATCATTATTTTTCATAATTATTCAATATTTATAGCGTTGTAAATAGTTAGGGGTGTCCTATGCACAAGACTGTACCCCCCTCTCCCGATATTAATTGTTAAACAAAAAAAATCAAACTGTTAAATAACCATTTAAGTCCCACCAGGCTGATTTGGTATTGAATATAAAAATATATATATGTTGTGATGCCCCAACTAAACATATTTTAAGTTTTTTATTAACACCTGCTCTGATACTATCCTATCATTACATTTCATTAACCGACAAATAGAATTGATATCCTTACTCAGTGTTTTGAGGTGTATCTTCTTACTTAACATTTGACTTTTGTTTTAGGGTTAACTGAAAAATGTGGTCATTCTTGAAGAGATTTTCCTCTTTCTTTGCTATTGTGAAAGAAGAAAAACTTTCAAAAGAAGAAGAGGATGAAATCATATCAAATGCTTTTTCAAAAGAGAGTTTGGATTTAGTATCTGTTGATGATGGTAAAACGTTTCAGCGTTTAAATGGGACTATTACCTTCACGAATTACACCACCTCAGTTATTGATGGCAAATACTATTTTCACTTGAAGGATTCTATTTCACCAAATCTTTTTGTTGGTGATTATGTGGAGTTTGTGTTTAACGAAACTGAATCTAAAGTCATGAATGTTAGAAAAATTAGTAATGTAGATGCAGATCCCAAAGCAATTACTATGGACCATTTAAAGATTAAAGGGTAATATTTAAATTGTTAATGCATCTAAAATATTGATGTTTCTGAAGTTTCCACAAATTTCCTTTGTTTGGGAAATACATTTTAATTATTAAAACCATCTTAGGTATACTCTTAATAAGAAACATACTTTGTATTATTATTAAGGATTTTTCAGTAAATATTTGTTTCTCATTGTTTCGTAGCAAGAAAGATAATCTCTAAACTACGAATGCCAGGATTTATTTCTTGAATTGCTGCTTCATTAATCAAATTAGTGGGGCAAATGTCAAAAAACGGACGATTAAATTTTGCTGTTGGGCCCTGATACATGTGTATATATTTTTTCTTCATTCAAGTCCAACAATGTTAAATTTCAGACTTAAATATTTGCAGACAAATTCAGGATTTATGTAAAGGGTGACATAGATAAAAATGCAGTCAATTCAAAATTTGTTGCGCAGAAGTACAGGTGTAAAATTTAGTTTTATCTTGATCCATGGATTTAAAGGGGATAAGAGAAAGCAATAATAGCGTTCATAGAGATTAGGAAACTTTTAGAAAAATGTATTGAACAGATTTTTTTAATTAATTAGTCGCAAGATACCTCCATAATGTTTGTCAGACATGATAAAATTAACATTTACACCCATACTCCTGATTAACAAATTGTTATATAGCTACATAATTTTTATGTATCCACCCTTCTACATAAATTCTGGATTAGTTTGTAAATATTGAGGTCTGTAATTTACCATTGTTAGCCTTGAATGAAGTCATGTTTGTGTAGACACATGTATCAGTGTCAGCAGTTAAATTTAATGCGTGTTGTTGGTCTTTGCACTCCTTAATGTACGATTTCTTCCACAATGCAGTGTTTTGAACCAAGCTTTCTATGATCCTTGTACCTACCTGCTTGGCCATTACACACTATAATAAAAAATTTGGTACTCTATTTCTATTCTAAAGTCTGTTTTATTTTTCAGGGAAAATAATGAATATTTTAGTGTGAATGGTGTTATTAAAAATAGAATTGGAAGGATTGTGGTTGTTATAAATGAGGAAAATCCTTTGGAAGAAATTGATTTCAATTTAGATTGCGTCTGTTCTGAATTTATCCCTTCTCAAGGTATATTAAATTAAAGTACCTGTAATCTAAGATTGTATACCTATTCCCTTTCCTGATGACTATTAGATTAAGAGTTTTCATCAAGTTTCCTCCATTTATCTCATTGTCATATTTTCCTATATCCTAATGTATCCTATATGCACCTTTCGTCCAGTCAATGAAGAGACAATCAAATGCTATATTAAAAAAAAAGGTAAATTTTCTTTGTATATGTATGTTTAGTTGACTGTAAAACTTAAATGTAAGAAGATGGTCAGGGTTGCGATAAAAAAAAAGAACAAATAGTTTATAACTATTTTAATGTCCGACGTTTCGCCCCACTTTGCAGGGTTTCATCAGGGCTACAAAGATACAAAAAAAAAATTAAGAATATTATAACAATAAGGCAATTTAAGCTAACTAGGTAATTTAAGCTAATTTCTTATCACTTTATTTTTACATAATATTTATCCTAGCTTAAATTACCTTATTGTTGTAATATTCTTAGTTTTTTTGTTTTGTTTTTTGTATCTTTTTAGCCCTGATGAAGCCCTGCAAAGTGGGGCGAAACGTTGTACATTAAAATAGTTATAAACTATTTGTTCTTTTTTTTTACCGCAACCCTGACCATCTTCTTATATTTAAATTTTCTTTATGAATGTTTATATTACTTTTTCTCATATCTGTTACAGTTTTTGTTTTACAGTGTTACATTGTTCATAACTTTTCAGCTTGTCATGTTCCAAAAAAAAAATTGACTAAGAGAAAGTTGTAGACAATTATGGTAATTTGATATTGTCTTCTGGATCATTGTACAAAACAAGTACTTTGGTTATTATCATTATTACTTACTTCCTACACGAGCTAGTATATTGACTATTTACAAATAAAAAGTATTTACTAGTGTAGTAAATAAATGATGGTACATATGTGTGTGTATGTAGAGTCGTCATGGGCAACTAATCTGTGGCAGTTCAAGGCAACATCCTCAATTAGCAGCTGGATGTTAACAACTTTTCTAATCGTTTTATTTTGAGAGGGGACTCTGGATTTTATTTGGAACGTATATGTAAACTGCTGTGAGAAACATCAGGATTTCAACTATTTTCACGACTACTTCGAAAAGATATTGTGTGACCCTCATCTGAGGCAAGTGTATGAAGAATGGTTCAGAACGAGACGGCAGAATTCTGGGAAACCGATCCAGCAGTTCTTGACTGAAGGAGTTGACCATTATGTTATGGTTCGAGAGAACGTCAGGGAAAACATGGCTGTCAATATTTTACTAACAGGGTGCGTGATCTGGACCTACTGCAGAGCTTGAAATTTTTTTTTTTATTGCAGAAGCACTGCGAATAAGGCCTATTGTGCGTCAATGACATTATGCCAATGTTGAGATTAACATTACAACACTGATCTTAAGTTTTGAAGATTCCAAGATTCTTAATAGTCTTAAGGGATTGATCAGCTCACATTGCTTAGGATCCACCACACGATCCACCTCATACAATGCGAACCTCAAACCTGCAAATCAGTCACACCTACATATGTGGTATACCTATTGTTTATCAACCTCCCTGAGTTATACTCGATAACACCTTTGAATCCTCTCTTATTTGCCCAACTCGTTTATACTTATTCAAATATTATTATCACTGATGATTTTAATATCAACATGCTCTCTCAATCCAATGATAAATCCTATCCTCTTCCCATCACCCCGTTCCCTTCCTCTCATCTCACAATCTGGTTCAAATATCGTAGACCCATTAGTCAAATGCTTTATTCCTAAAATCATATCATTCCGTAATCTGGACCTCCTTTCTTATGAATCCCTTCAACCTGATCTTGATTCTATCCAGTGGGACATTATACACTCCTATAACTCCATTGACCCTATGGACTCCACCCTCACTTCACATCTTCAATCTACATTAGACATTCATGCTCCTCCCAAAACCCAAACCTTACACCGTCCAACTGCACCTTGGCTTACTCCGGAAAAAAAGGCAATGATAAAATAAAGAGAAGCAGCTAGAGGTAAATGTCGTCAGCCCCGGCTGTCTGCAGATTGTTTTAATTTTAAACTTCTCCATAATGCAACCTAGTTAGCAGTTCAACGTGCTAAATCCCTTAACATACATCATGCCCTCTCCAATACATCTGATCCCAATCTCTGTGGAAAATACTCTGAAATTTATCCCTACCAGAATCCAATAACCTCAGCTCTTCCAATACACCTGACGATCTCAACAACCATTTCACATGCCATGTTACAGATCCATTAATCTTTCCTAATATTCTAAACAACACCTTCAATCCAGAACACTTCTTTTTCCCACTTATCTTACGAAGAAATACTAGCCATCATTCGAAGATCCCATACCAACGATCATAGACTGGGCAAAATTCCTGTTGATTAAATCCTGTCTCCCAGTCCTTATTCCTGTACTTTATCATATATACAATTTGTCCTTGCAAAATGCCACATTTCCTTCTCATTGGAAAACCACTTTAGTTTCACCATTAAATAAAATCCCAAATCCTTCTTCACCCAATGACTTCCGCCCTATTCCTTTCCTCTCTAACCTTTCAAAACCAATAGAATGCCTTGTTAAAACCATTTCTAAAACTTCCTAGAAAAACGTTCCTCCTCCCATTTTAAATATTTTCTTGCATCCTTCCTCTACCAAGTTATCCAATCTCGCCGTCCATCATACATCTTTGACATCTTTCAATTTAAATTCTCAGTGCATTCCAGAAATTGTACCTTTTAATTTATTATTTTTAGTTTAATCGTATTTGATTTTTTATCATTTTTTTTCTTTTTATATATTATCAGAAGTGTTAGTTCTCTTATGCTTTATGATATGATATGGTTTTATTTTATTTGTTCTATTCTTATATTATATATTCTGTTAATTATTGTTCATTTTTATCTTTTCAAATTCATTATTTTATGACATTTTATGATTTCGATGAATGGAATATGGCCCGGTAGCGGTAAAAAAAAACTCAAATAGTAAATGATTGTACTATTTTTATTGAGCCAACGATTTATTTATTTATTTTTTTGAGCCAAGGATTTATTTTTTTTTTTTTAACGATTTATTATTTATTATTATTTTGATTTATTATTTTTGTTATTGTGGCATGCTAAACTGCCAACCCCACTCCTCCCAATACAAACGGCTCACTCTGACTTTGACTCCCGTCAAAACAGGTATGAATTCTGTCTCATCATTTGATTTTATTCTTTTATAATTTCATTTTATCTTGTATTTTACTCTAGGGCTCTAAAGCCTAATTTTGACCTTTGTAAATTATTATAAAAGGATTAATCCCAGAATAAATAAAGAATATTATTATTATTATTATGGTCTGTATTTCTTGTTATTCTGGGTTGAGTATCTGAGGTGTTGGACCTGAAAATCCAACCACCTTCATATTTTTATTTATTTTTCCTTTGATTCAAATATTTAAAACCTTTCACACTATGCGTGCTTTGTCTAAGAGAACCGACTGTTGAGCCTCTCTTAGCTTAGCACATCAATAGGCATTCCCAAACCATTAATGCCTGCCGCTGTTGAATTTGGTATGAGACCATTCGTGGATATTATGAATGGAGTAGTGGTAACACCTTTCAATTGATGTAGTTCTTTCAATTCTATCACCAATTCCTAGTATTTTCTCCCACAGTAGAGCTTATATTATTATCGTTTGGGATTCCGTCATCAATAACTTCTTTCTTTTTTCTTAGGTCTATAAGGAGGATATCCGGTTTATTATGGCGTACTATATGGTCTGTAATTATTGATTCATCCCAATAGAGCTTGAGAAGTCTTTCTTCTCCTTTAAAGTCTTCTCTTCCATGGAGGCATTTTCCTGCATCCTGTTGGGTGTTTATTTTTACCTTTATCTTTTATTTTTATCCCCAGCTCTAATGCAACTTTCTTGGCAGCAATAAAAAGCCAATGATGGATATCTTGAAGACCGCTAATTAGAGCTATATATTTCTTAAGCATGTTATTCATTATATTGGTTATTTTTAGTGTGGCCTTGTTGTACAGCACTTGAAGTAACAATGGCCATTCCCGAAGCAGTATTCCCTCAAGCATAATGTGCTTGGTCAAAAGTAATTGACTCAATCTAGTTTCAATATTCTTGTCGTCTACTTGGTTCTCTGCACTTCCACTACAGGCTGATGTATTTGCTCTACCAATTTCTGATTCTGTTCTTGCATCCATCCAGATGGCTCAAGCTTATTTTCAGTGGCCATTAACACACAAACTTCGTCTTTAAATTGTTGGAGATCATTCGAAGAAAGAAAATTTCTCATCAGTATTACTCTGACCTGATCACTTAACTTCTGTGTGGCTATGTCAATATCTGGAAAGGACTCACACCAGTATCTCTGTATACGGTTGAGATATCTTGTTTTGCCAGTTTCAAGTTTTGTTGCCAAGTAGTATGCCCGAATGACAGTCTTATTCATATTTTGTGTCCATTTCATCCTCTTTGCATTTCTTGGTCTCTGTTGTCAAATTCGCGGGGGTGGAGAATGTCTCTCTTCCAAGCTTAAGTTTGAACTGTTGGCCGGTAAACGTTGCAGCCTTGCAGTCCATGACGACTGGGTAGTGCTGCTTGCTCCACTCTTCCCTGTAGGAATCTGTCCACTGTTCCCGCTTGATGCAGCTTCAGTATCGGGTTTGTCTGAGGCTAATCTTCTGTTTCGTAGCTCCATATTTAATGGATAAGTGCATTTTATACCTCAGCCGCCCCTAACATGGGGTACAGACGCTGACCAGGTTGCCACCCAATTTGGGAACCGTCACCTGGATTTTTACTAGTTTTAGTCCACACTGGATATTTTATTTCCCCAATATCCATCATATCTGATGAACATCTCCCATCCGCCACGGCGAGGCGCCCAATGGAGCACTAGCAACCTCTCAAGGGCTATTATTATTATTATTGTTATCGGGTTTTTCTCGTTGTTGCGGGTTGAGTATCTGAGTTGGGGGACCTAAAAGTCCAACCACCTTCATATTATTAATTTTTTATTTTTTTAAATATTTAAATCCTGGGGTATCCCGTACAGGGCGGCACTGGGAAAGGTTAAGCAATTTCAAGTGATTGTTCTATTAGAATGAGAGGTGCCCAGGCAACCACCATGGAGGAGGCTGCTAATTTGTATATAGACTATACATTCCCTAGTAGGGATGCGACATCGATGTCGATGTTTTTAAGCCGATGTTTTCTAAACATCGATGTTTTTAAGCCGATGTTTTCTAAACATCGTTGTTTTGTCCCAATTTTTCATTTTTTTTCCCAAAAGTAACTAAATGAAAACTAACAATTTACAGTATAAATAGATTCCTATCAACAATGTGGTCGAATAAAAAAGTACCTCCAACCTTCACGCTAACGACATGATAGAGATAAATTACGACTAGAAAAACAACGGTTTTAAAATATTTTTGCTGAATATTAAAATACCATTGCATAAAAATCTTTGCCAAAAATACATCGATGTTTTTGAACAACCATTTCAGAAACATAAGGTCTGTTCCAACGATCCCGTGTCCTAAGGCCTGTAAGAAGTGCTGTTTTAAACAAAGAATCCTATATCAACTACAAAAAATATCGTTACTTACAATACATTATCCTAAAAACATCGATGTTTTTGAACATCCATTTGAATAACATAAGGTCTGTTCCAAAGATCACGCATTCTACGGCCTGTAAGAAGTGGTTTTTGAAACTAAGAATCCTATATCGACTTCAAAAATCATTGATATTTTAAAATATCATTCCTTACAATATATTACTCAAAACACATCGATGTTTTTGAACAACCATTTCAGAAACATAAGGTCTATTCCAACGACGACGTATAGTCTTTTTGTTTCAAAAAGCACTTCTTACAGGCCTTAGGACGCGGGATCGTTGGAACAGACCTTATGTTATTCAAATGGATGTTCAAAAACATCGATGTTTTTTGGGTAATGTATTGTAAGTAACGATATTTTAAAACATCGATGATTTTTGTAGTCGATATTGGATTCTTAGTTTCTAAAACCACTTCCTACTGGCCGGACTATACGTCGTTGTTGGAACAGACCTTACCTTATGTTTAGCCGAAATGTTTAACCGAAATAGTTGTTCAAAAACATCGATGTATTTTGCATTATGTATTGTAAGGAACGATATTTTAAAACATCGATGTTTTTTGTAGTCGATCTCGGATTCTTTGTTTCAAAAAGCACTTCTTACAGGCCGTAGGACGCAGGATCGTTGAATAGACCTTATATTTCTGAAATAGTTGTTCATAAACATAGATATTTTTTTTGTAATGTATTGTAAACAACGATATTTTTAAAACATCGATGTTTTTTTTAGTCTATGTCGGATTCTTTGTTTAAAAAAACACTTCTGACAGTGCGTAGAATGCGTGATCGTTGGAACAGACCTTATGTTTCTGAAATAGTTGTTCAAAAACATCGATGTATTTTGAGTAATGTATTGTAAGGAACGATATATTAAAACATCGATGTTTTTTGTAGTCGATGTCGGATTGTAAGTTTCTAAAACCACTTCTGACAGGCTGTAGAATGCGTGATCGTTGGAACAGACCTTATGTTCTTCAAATGGATGTTCAAAAACATCGATGAATTTTGGGTAATGTATTGTAAGCAATGATATTTTAAAAATATCAATGATTTTTGTTGTCGATGTCGGATTCTTAGTTCCAAAACCTACTTCTGACGCCGTAGAATGCGTGATCGTTGGAACAGACCTTATGTTTCTGAAATAGTTGTTTAAAAACATCGATGTTTTTTGGGTAATGTATTGTATGCAACTATATTTTAAAACATTGAGGTTTTTTTGGATTGTCCTATTGGTTGATTGAAAAAGCTCTTCTGACTGGCTGGAGCATGCGTAGTCTTTAGAGCAGTCTTTATGTTACAGAAATGTTTTTTTGTCGATGTTTTTTTAACATCGATGTTTTAGTATTGAACATCGATGTTTTTTTATCGATGTCGCATCCCTATTCCCTAGGGATGATCCGTCCCAGGATAGCGCAGCTGATGGAATGGTTAGATGCACCACGTTATACCCACCAGGTACCGACCTATGTCCACCATGGGATATGTGGGACCTACGTCTTGCCGTGGTCAGACAAAGGATTGGAAGGGCTCCAGGACTAGATAGCATAGATGTTGCAATCCTCAAGAACTGTACCCCTTATATCGAGGAAGTGTTATTGGATATATTCAATGAGTGTCTGGATAAGGGGTACTTTCCAAACAAGTGGAGGATCGCAGACTTGAGACTGCTCTACTAGGGAGGTGGTAAGGATAAGGAAAAGCCTAAACCCTATCGACCAATATACCTCCTCCCAGTAGCTAGTAAGGTCCTGGAGTACACGATCGTCCACAGCCTTAGACCAATCCTAAGTGCTACAAGTCATCCACGGCAGTTCGGCTCAACCCATGGCAAGGTTACTACGGATGCGCTGCTGAGAGTGCTTAGGGACGTGGAGGAGAGGGAGGAGAAATATGTCTTATTTATAATGTTTGACATCTCTTCCACCTTTCACAGCGTTTGGTGGCCCCGTGTACTCCAGTGGTTGCAAGAGCTCGACACCCCCAGTAATCTATATTCCCTCGTAGGTAGTTACCTTAATAACAGGAGTGTCAGGATCAGGGGTAACTTCTATGAGGTCGAGAGAAAAATCGAAAGAGGATGTTGAACTGCAGGGTTCGGTCCTAGGACCAGCTCTGTGGAAGCTAGTATTCGATGAGTTGCTGGGGGAACTAGAGGACAAGGGGTTCCTTGCCACGGTTTATGTAGATGACCTGGCAGTCATCTTGGCCAAGAACAGCAGATCCAGACTAAAGACAGGAGCAGAGAGGTGTGCCAGTCTCGTAGGAGAATGGTGCGTGAAGAGGAAGTTAAGTATGGCAGCAGCCAAGACTCAGGCCATACTCATAAGAGGCTCCATGGACAGGGCTCATCCTGTCACGCTGGATATCCAAGGAGAGGGTGAGGAGGTGATATATCTTGGTGTGAGGATAAGAAGATTCGATGCCACTTCTCGCTTGATGTATCTAAAGGACAGGGTGACCCTGTCACTCAATGGTCTAAGTAGGATAGGGGATGCATTTTGGGGCCTCATGTACCCTGTAACGATGACCATATATAAAGGTGTGATCTTGGGAATTCTGAGGTACGCATCCCTTGTGTGGAGCGAAACCTCACGCAGACACAGAAGAGAAGACTGGCCACCATACAAAGACTGGCTCTGCTGAGGGTCACGAAGACATACAGAACGGTGTCACATGAGGCGGTGCAGGTACTGGCCGGAGCGATGCCCCTGGACCTCATCCTCAGGGAGGATGTCCTTAAATATGAATTAAAGAGGCAGGGACTAGAAGTGCTACCGGAGGAGCTCAGAGAGGATCGGTGAGACTCCAAACTTATGGAAGAAAATACTGCAGGAGGACTCAATACAGGAGTGGAATGGACGGTGGGTAGCAAGCCAGAAGGGCGCTACTTTGAGAAAATTCTTCCCTACCATCCTTTCCAGATTGAAGGCTAAATGGGTCCTCCTCTGGGAGGACCCATTTAGACTTTTGGGTCTCACAGATCCTTACAGGAGATGGGGGGGGGGGAGTTTCGGGGGAAAGCTGTAGAGCTTTGGAAAGGACATTGACTCCTGGTGCCCCACTTGCGGAGTTCCTGAAACAGCAGAACACGTAATAGTAGATTGCTCCGCCATGGAAGGACACCGAGCCAGGCTGTTGAGAAAAACCGGGATTTTCGCCCTCGCCGAGTCGGACTTTCCCTGTTTGATGGAAAAAGAGAATTATCTCTTCTTCAGGGAGTTCATTTACGGGTGGAAGGAGGAGATGGGTCTCACTCATTTCACAATGGGAAGGGCTTGACTGCCTAACATCGGCGAGCCACCAGAAGATGAGGAAGCTGTCCCAGACTGAGACCAGGAGGGCTGGACCAGCCTGGTAACTGCAGGTGGCACACAGACAGATGCAGTGGACAAGGTGTAGCCCCTTCAGTAAGGCGCTAAACCTAGCGCTGGGCTGCTCTATAGTAAAAAATTTAATAATTGAATAATTAATAAAAAAAAAAAAAAAAAAATTGGTGATCTTCGGGAGCAGTGACATGCGCAAATCCCAGCATACTACCCCACTGCTACCACACCCCGTATGCCAGAAATGACAAGGGAGGGGGATTTAAAAAAAAAAAAAAAAGATTCGAGCGTTACTGAGCATAATCGACACTTATCCGGTGTTGTTGCGTCTCTTAACACATGCTTCCTATATGATCTCGTGACAGTCACTTGATCTTGAATAACAACCACAAATCCCTCTGTCTCGAAGAATAGCCTTTCAGCTTTTAACCATTCAACTGATCTCTCTTTGTCTATGGATGCTTCATTCAGTTGGCTATAGAATCTCAAATGCAGAGACTTGCTTTTCCATTCTGCCAGTCGTTCATTTTGTGACACGATTGATGATTCAACACCTTTGCTCAGATTAAGTGCAGTTAAACCAGAGTCCATCCTTGAGATGGCGAGATAAGCCCCTGTTTTTGCGAGAAAGTATTGGCGTAGGGTCTCTTCCTGTTTTAGGCAAGCTTCTTCAATATTTATTAAACCTCCTTCTTTTCTAGGTAAATACAGACGAGCTCTAGAGGATATATGGTGGTAGGTGCATTCTTGTGTGAGAGTTGTTCGTACAAGGCGATTCACCTCCTGTAGGCTGGTGTTTAACCATTGTACTTTGCTGAAGCTATAACTAAGAGCAGCATCATTGACCTATGATGGCCTTAATTTTTTGCTTCCCAGTTAGTTGGGTTTTGAGCATTGTTAAAAATTCTTGTTGCCCGTCTTTTCGGGATATTTTAAGGTGCTATTGCATGCCCAAATATTTATATAATTTATTAGCTTCAAGTTCCTTTATGTGCTCTTCTTCATTTACCAGAATGTTCTGTTTACTGATGACTTTCCCCTTGGTTACATGGAGCACTGCACATTTATCGAGGTCAAATAACATTCCTATGTCTCTTGTAAAAGATGAAATAGGTTCAACCATATTTTGTACTTCTTCTTTGTTTTTCGCGTATAGTTTGAGGTCATCCATGTACCAGCTGTGACTGATTGTGGTCCCTTCATCGTTGATGACAAGTTTATATCTCTCCTTATTCTTTCGAAGAATCCTGCTTAATGGAAACAGCGCCATGGAGAACCAAATTGGGCTTAGACAATCTTATACCAAGCGATACCAATAAAGAATACCAATTCCTCTCAGTATTTTGATTTGATTGTCTGTGCAGGTTTATTATTATTATCATCCGGTTTTTCTCGCTATTGGGGGTTAAATATCTGAGATGGGGGACCTAGAAGTCCATCCACCTTCGTATTTTGTTTATTTATTTATTTTCTTTTTTCAAGTATTTAAAAACTTTCACACTATGCGTGTTGTGTTTAAGAGAACCGACTGTTAAGCCTCTCTTAGTACATCAATCGGCACTCCCAAACCATTCACTCCTGCCACTGTGGATTTTGGTACAAGACCATTGGTGGATATAATGATTGGAGTAGTGGTAACTCCCTCCAAGTGATACAGTTCCTTCAATTCAATCACCAATTCCTGACATTTCCTTAGTTTTTCTCCCACAGTAGAGCTTATATTATTATCGTTTGGGATTCCGACATCAATAAGTTCCGCTTTCTTTTTTCTTAGATCAATATGGAGGATATCTGGTTTATTATAGCGTACTGTATGGTCCATGATTATTGATTTGTCAGGGTTGTCTGGTCTTAGACGATTTCTCCAGCCTTATATCTCTTTACAGAAGGCCCACGACAAGGCGTATTCATTATAAGTTAGGATCGGCCGTGCCAGAGGATGAGCCCTGGACACTGACGCAGGTAGAGGAGGTCTAGGTGAGAGAGTCTGAGGTAGAGTAACAGTTCTAGTTGCCGAGATGAAGCGGACGAACTAGAACTGTCAAGATAGGAGCCAGCTTACTAGTTGCCGAGACGAAGCGGACGGACCAGTGTAACCGTTTAATTTTTAGATTATTAAGATTAGATTACTAAGATTTTAACCTAAAGGATTAGGTTACAATCTTAGTTGCCGAGATGAAGTGGACGGACTAAGATTGCTGGAGAGAAGGAGAGGAGATTGGCCATCGTCTTAGGTGTGCGTACAGAAATAACAACTTTGGCGAGCATAGATTGGCAATGAACTTCTCTGTCTCAAGCAGTGTATACGCCACCTGTGCCATGACTAGACCCAGGAAAGGATGTGGATCTAAGATCAAATTTGGGGATTTAGAGTCACTTATATATAGGTCTAGTCCATGCGGCTATGACTGAGAAGCGGTTGGTACATGTCTGCTTGAGATAGGTTCGTGCATTGTTTTGGTTTCGTTTATTAATCATTCTATTGACATTGTTAAGTGTTATGCACAGAGATTATTAATATATAAAAATAACAATGTGTTTTTACAAAATTAAGTAATATGTAAATTTGAGAGCTTCGGTGAGGCTCGAGGTGCAGCGCTCTGGTGAGTAGTGATCGAAACGCTTGCTCCCTCTCGCTACAGGACACCCCTCCTTGATGACGGAGTCATAAGGATGTTCGGGAGTTGGCAACTTTGCTGTAGTCGATGTTATCAAAGAAGTGGACTAAGAATTTGACTGGTCGTCTTGATCGAGTCCGTTTGTTATTCTTCCTATTTGGAGAGTATTTTGGTCTTCCTAGTTGGAATGGACGCTGTTCATCCTGTTTCGGATTTCTTGTTCTTCTCAATTTGAGTGTATGTTGTGTTTTCTTATTGGGTTGTAACCTTCATTGCCGCTAGTTGCAGCGATGGTTGCCCCAAGTTGAAACGAACTCGGAACTGATCTTCCCCCACCTACTGTTCCTGTCAAAGTCGGAATTTAGATATGTCCCTGTGGTGAAAAGATTGAAGTTCTGATGTGGGCGATGAGTTGCTCCACGACTTTTTGATTTGTAATCTCCTAGGTGGTGCTGGTAGGTAGTAGTCCCAGTAAGGTCAGAAGGAGAGAACATCAGCTGCGCCAGTTTGTGTGCCACGATGTGCGAGCAGACTGGATGACTTCGGTGTTCTGCTGAAGGTAAAGTCGAAGCATCTAAGGTGCCTAATGTCGCTAAGTGAGGTGGTCATGGTGAGATCCTATTCGGTTATCTAGCACCGGAGCGGGAGCTGTTCTTAAGTTGGAGCGTCTCTGCGCCAGTCGGGGCCATGAGTTGGTGGGTGGTCCGCGCGATACTTGCTAGGGGTGTAGCATCGGTGTGCCAGTTGTGGCCCATGAGCAGCAGGCTGGCGGGATGTCTCGGTGTACCTTACGTGGTGGGCGCCCGTACCAGTGTAGGAGGTCCGCTAATAGGTATTGTTTTGTCTTCGTCAGCCATGATTTAAGGTCCAGTGAAGAAGTTGTTGAAGCACAGATCCTCATCTCGGGTGACTTCGTTGTGGGTTACGCCGGCTGTACCTACGAAGTCCGAGGGAGTTCTGCGCTGTCCTATACGGACTGGTAGCAGGGAAATAAAGGCTTCGGTCTTCTTGAGAAATGGCTGGCCTGTGGGTCCTTGACAAGAAGATGATACCGCGGTTGACTTTTGAAAATTTCCTCTAATGTTGAGTCTTGAGCCTTGGGAGAGTGTCTAGTCCTGATTTAGCACGTCTTGATTGGAGGTAGGCATGAGCTGCTGCGTTTACGAGCGGTGCCTAGGCGTTTGCCGAATTTTCGTGAGACGTCTTTGCTAGTGGTATCTCCTTAATATTGCTTGGGCTAGGCCTTCCTTGGGTGTAGAATCCGCAACACAGGTCCCTGATTGAGGTTTAACTGCGCTGGGTTATGTTGTCTCCTATTTTTTTGTTCTACTGGTTTTCCTTGTTTCTCTTCTCTTTCCGTCTCTGAAGATTCTCTGCCTTCTCTTTCGTTATTGTTTGTTATCTCTCTAGTTATTTATTGTTCCTCGTTAATAAGTCCTTCCTGTGTCGGGCCTTGTTATGACGGACTTATCACGTCGGGATCGTGTCGGGCTTCTCTTCGACAGCTTGGATCACGTCAGGCGGGCTTCTCTGCGTCGGCCTGGATCACGTCAGCGGGCTTCTCTTCGTCGGCCTTGGTCACGTCGGGGTTGTCTGGTCTTAGGCGATTTCTCCAGCCTGATATCTCTTTATAGAAGGCCCACGACAAGGCGTATTCATTATATCCAGAGGATGAGCCCTGGACACTGATGCAGGTAGAGGAGCTCTAGGTGAGAGAGTCTGAGGTAGAGTAACAGTTCTAGTTGCCGAGATGAAGCGGACGGACTAGAACTGTCAAGATAGGAGCCAGCTTACTAGTTGCCAAGATGAAGCAGACAGACTAGAGCCGGGGAGAGACGGGAAATTACACTGGTTGCCGAGATGAAGCGGACGGACCAGTGTAACCGTTAAGGATTAGGTTACAATCTTAGTTGCTGAGATGAAGCGGATGGACTAAGATTGCTGGAGAGAAGGAGAGGAGATTGGCCATCGTCTTAGGTGTGCGTACAGAAATAACAACTTTGGTGAGCATAGATTGGCAATGAACTTCTCTATCTCGAGCAGTGTATACGCCACCTGTGCCATGACTAGACCCAGGAAAGGATGTGGATCTAAGATCAAATTTGGGGATTTAGAGTCCCTTATTTATAGGCCTAGTCCATGCGGCTGTGACCGAGAAGCGGTCGATACATGTCTGCTTGAGATAGGTTCGTGCATTGTTTTGGTTTCGTTTATTAATCATTCTATTGACATTGTTAAGTGTTATGCACAGAGATTATTAATATATAAAAATAACAATGTGTTTTTACAAAATTAAGTAATATGTAAATTTGAGAGCTTCGGTGAGGCTCGAGGTGCAGCGCTCTGGTGAGTAGTGATCGAAACCCCTACTCCCTCTCGCTATAGATTCATCCCAATAGAGCTTGAGAGGACCTTTTTGGGGGAGTCTCTTTGGGTGGTACTTGTAGTATGGACTCTTGTCATCAATTAACTTTTACTTTATTGCCAGGGCCTGATGCAAAATTTTGGCTACATTGTTGTGCCTCTGTAAATATTCAGTACCAACCAACAATCCACATACACAGGTTACAGGAATGGTTTCAGAGCTATTCCTAGCAAGTCTGACTGCATGTTCGTTGCCAATGTTACCACAGTGAACCGGCACCCATTCAATGCTGACTTTATTAATGCATGAGAGTTTGTTGAGTGCTGCTGTAGCAGTCTTCAACAACTCTGGATCGAGTGATTGGGTTGCTGAGTACCCCTATTGCTGCCTGGTTATCTTTGTAGATTGTAATTATTCTACCAGAGAGCGCTTCGTCTATAAGAGTGCTGGTGCAATGGTTTATTACGAGTATTTCTGATTGAAATACTAAAGTATACCTCACTAAGGGAATAGATATACCTTCCAATGGCTTATTGCAACGGTAGACGCCAGCTCCTGAGCCCTGGGTTGTTAGGGAGCCGTCCATGTAGCAATTAATGCCATTGCTCAGTTTGTGTATTTTTGTTTTGGCAATGTTGACACTTAGTTTAGTGCTTTTATATTTGTAGATTTGTAAGTCTGAGTGCATGGAAAGCACCCTCTCCTCATCTATCCGCTAAATTATCTTCCCATGTCCTGCTAGAGTCAGGGCATTGGATATAGCATTTTGTTTAACAAGCCTATACATAGTGTTCAGAGCTTGTGCTTTGATTTCCAGGTGTAGTGGAGTTAGGCTAAGCATGACTTCCATTGCTGCTGTTGGAGTGGTGGTCATCAGGCATGCGAACCTCTGTAGTCTATCAAGTATATTCCTGCACGACCCTACTTTGGCTCTGTGCCACCATACCAGGGCTGCATATGAGACCATTGGTCTTACAGCTATTATGTACAGCTTGTAAACCATTCTTGGTTTGAGCTCCCAGTTCTTGCCTATTGGACATATGCAGGCCCTAGACATTCGAGGGTTTTACAAGCTTTCTCTAGTACATGCTTGTGCTGTCGTAGTTTGTGGTCCAGAATAACCCCCTGGTGTTTCACCTCTTTAACTTGGTTAATCTGGATTCCATTCAACATAGGTGATCTTATTGTCACCTTTCTCTTTTTAGTAAAGACACAGACACCAACCTTGAGTGGGCTGATGCTCAGACCATTGTTCTTACACCAGCCCACCAGAATGTTTGCTGCAGTCTGCACTAGATCTGAAAATATCTGAGGATACTTTCCTTCAATCAGGATTGCAATGTCATCTGCATAATAACCCTGTGTATAGTAACCTACAGTGTTTAGGGTTATTAGCAAAAAATCAAGCACCAGAGTAAGGTAGAGAGCATACCACCCTGTGGGCAGCACCCTTTGGGTCTAATCCACAGTTCAGAGTGCCCTAATTCTGATTTGAGGATCCTTTGTTCCAGGATGGAAGAAATCCATCCGGATATGATGGGATCTATATTTCTCTCCCTTAGCACATCATTAATAACGCTATAAGGAGTCTTGTCAAATGCACCTTCAATGTCTGTGAAGATGCCAACTGTGATCTCTTTTTGTTCGAGTGATCTTTCGATCCTAGAGACCAAGTTGTATAGGGCTACCTCGCAGAATTTCCCTGCTTGGTTGGCACATTGTTTGGAATATATAGCACTTGCTACAGCACTTCTGACTAATACAAAAATTAAAATTATTTTAAAATTAGAAACAAAAAAAATATTTGTTGTGTCATTTGTGACATAAAATAAAAATGTATATGTATATATAGTTGATCGTAGAGATTTAAATATAAGTAGATGGTCAGGGTTGTGGTCAAAAAAAGAACAAATAGCTTAAAACTATTTTAATGTCTGACATTTCGCCCCACTTTGCAGGTTCAACCATTCGCTTTGAACAGCCCTGATGAAGCCCTGCAAAGTGGGGCGAAACGTTGGACATTAAAATAGTTTTAAGCTATTTGTTCTTTTTTTGACCGCAACCCTGACCATCTACTTATATTTAAAATAAAAATGTCTTTATATCATCCTGGGTGATGGGGCCCCATGTGGATAATTGTCCTCGTGGAGAAAGAGAATGAATAGTCCACCTTGAGGATGAGAATATTAGGGTTGCCAGCCTGCTAGTAACTAACTGACTAGAGAGATAAAGATACCTGAGCCCGGCATATGTACAAATAATGGTCTTATTTATACCTCTGTTGCATAAATAAAAAACATGCTAATACAAAATGCTTACAACCATAACAGATAAATTTATTTATAGTATGGAACCAATTACTAAAAATATGTTGGCCCCAATAGAAATGATGAAGATAGAAAGGGAAGAGGGTTAATTGAAGAAGAGAGGAAGTATATTAACAGACATAAAGAATGTAGTAGAAGAGAAGAAGATAGGAGACGAGAAGATTAAAAAAAAAAAAAAAAACACAACGGAGCTGTAAAAATGACTCAGTCAGTTCAAGACATAATAATATAGAGCATCATAATAATGATACAAAATTGAAAAATCAGAATGTATTAGAATCATAAAAGTACTAGAGGCTAAAAACAAATCAAAACAAGATTCCTTTCAGCATCATAGAAAACATATTGATAAGATTGATTCCAAACTCTAGGGTGTGAAGGTGGTTCTGTTTGGGATGAACAGTTTTAAGAAATGGGCAGTGTAACAATGTTATCTGGTCGATCGATCGATTTTAGTTGAAATTGTTGATGAATTAAAACATATGTTTTTGGATAGTGTGTAAAAAAAAAATAAAATAACTTGAGGGCATTTAGAAGTGTTGTGAATATTTTCGTTACTTTGCAATAAAAAATTTGTTTTTGTTTTTGTTCTTTATGGTTTGTTTCTTGGCCTAGGTAACACGCAACAGCATTGTTTTTCAATTGAATGGAGACTCAGAATTTTAGGCAAAATATGATAAAAGTGCTAAATTTCCCTGTTTTGGCCTATTTATCAGAACATAAATAGAAATTTTGTTTTTAGCCCCCCAAAAAACACATGCCGACAGACCAAGTACTTATATTTTTTCTACATCCAACTTCCATTTGGTGACTTTGATGACATCAGTTTTAAAAATGCAAGAAGATATGCCATATTTTAGGAATACATACTACACATCCTATAAAAATTTCAATTACGATAATTTTAGTTGGCCAGTGGAACATCAAATTTTGCCATTACATAATTTAAATTTCATGCTTAAAGCAACAACTTGCAAGTTACTGACCTGTGTTGTGTGTTCATATGAGAGCTCTCTACAATTTAAAATGGTTCCTAGCTGTAAGTCCTTTTGTCGAATGAATTCACTGCCAGTTCCTGGTCTAAGATATTTTATACTAATCTTGGCATTAAAATCTGTATAAACCTATCTATCTGGTCTAACTGATCATAGATATGATTCTGCACCTCGTCTTCTTTATTGTTGCTTGGTGTATATTTGTTAATAATTATAGTACTCCTACCTCTTATGTGTAATTCACTCATCCTCCCATTGATTAGTGTGAAGTTTAAATCTGATTTTCCTACTGCTAGACTAACTATAAATCAAGTGCCAGCCATTCTATTTTGTCTTTCTATTGTTGTAGAACAGTGTGTGGTTGTTGTGGTTGATTGTAAAAGTGGTTTTATCACCTGGCCAACTTACCTTTCTGTAAAATTTATATATACCTTTATATTATATAACCATTATATAAATTCTGTATAATGGTCTATATGAGCTCCCAACTTTTCATGATTCAATATGCATGTAGTTTTTTAAATTATCAGCCCTATTCCCAATTCCTAACTTGGAGGGCCAGGAGATTTTTCGGACATTGGGGGTCAGTCACTTCTTTATACCTCTCTGAACCAGCAATCAGGAATCAAACCTGTATTGGTATACATCTCAATTCGTCGGCTATGTGGTCTTCCCCAGTGTGCGATCAATCTTTTTTTGATGATCACATAGTAGTAGTATATACACATAGTAGTAGGTCACATATAGTACTATCCACATGAAAGTCTAAAAAAAATTGTAAGTTTTAGATTGTAGGTACCTCAAAAGCTTAACAGATATAAAAACAATTTAATATAAGTGTTCTCAAAGGAAGTGTAAGTTTTATTTTGTTGATAGAATATTTATTTCTGTATGACCAACCATTTTTGAGATAGAAGTGAAAAGCCGACAAAAGGCCTATGTACCTTAATGAATTCTCAAAGTCAAATATTTACTCCTGCTCCATGTCCTTTAAAAATCCTTTGTCAGTTTAATTGAGAACTACTCCAATTCAATTTTTGTTTTCAGATGTTTTCCTTAATTTGTAGCGCTTTTGATTTTTAGTCTTAATTTTATTTTTTTATAGGTGATTTTATAACCCTAGAAGGTCAGATTATTGATAATCAATTATCAGTAAATAAGATAAGACCTACAATAACAACCATAAAGAGTGGTATAGTAACAAAATGGGATGTAGCTCGTGGTATAATTAGTGATTTTGCCTGGTTTACATTAGAATCCTGTGAGCCTGGTTACATTCCCATTGAAGGAGACAAGGTAATGTTTAACCTCCATGTGTTATTTAAGTTTATACTTAATTATTATGGTAATTGATGTTTTTATTAAGTAATTAATAAGAAATCATTTATTTATTTCAAAATGTACCTCTTGACAAATACTTATTGTTGCTTAAGCTGTAATACCTCGAAAGTCTGAAGAAATCAAAAATATGGTATGATAACTTTTATAAAAACTCAGTGGATAGCCCTAGAGGTATCTCATGTCAGAAACAATTACATACATAGTACAAAAGGATAATTGAGATGAGATTTTTCTTGAATGATGCATTAATTTTTTTAAATATCACATGTTTTATTTTTTCTGACTTTAAAGATATCACAGCTTAAGGGAGGTTAAGTTTTAAATATGCTATTAGTTTTTATTTCAACATATTCAAGATTATTTACACATTATTGCATATTATCAGGCTGTTATAGAAGTCTTGGTTCAAAAATTAAGTTTTATTTAAATTTCTGTATAAAATATATATATTAAAATTATTCTTTAAAATATAGCTCATCATTGTAGAATACTTCCAGGAAAATGGGGACTGGTTGTGCAAGAGAGTCAGAAACTATCAAAAGGTTTTTCTATATTTTCTTAGGGAATCAGATCAATTTTTAAAACAAAATATGTTGTGTTTTTTTCCCATTATGATGAGGAGAATAGCAGAAAATAGGTTTGACAATATTTTAACCTTTTTTTGTTGAATTTGAAATTTAAAATCATTATTCATGAAAATTTTAATAACATTTGATTGAGCAACTGTGTATAAAAAAAAGTTGAATCCAACATATTTTTAGCTGTTTAAGTCTATAGAATGATTTCATCGGGTACAGAAATTTTGGATATCAAAGTAATGCTATGGTGCTCTCAAGTTAGCTATGCTTGAAGGGTTTACCTCAACCTAGGATCTTGGTTCAGCACTTTGTAAGGAAGTACTGTTTTTAAATGCACTATGGAATTTTGCACAGGTTCTTGCACCAAAATTAAAATTATTTCACTTTTCATGACTTAAAATATTTGTAATCAAATGTATGTATGTACAGAACATGCTTGCACTTTAATGAAAATGTAGTGTCAATTTATCTACGATAACAACCTCTAGTAGTTCAGTATCATAGATTTCAATTAGTCTAACATTTATCTGTGTAAAGTTCTGGACTTCCATTTTGCTTGAAAAAGCTCATATATATTGGGACATTTCAAATTGAGATATTGGGTTCTAGGAAACCACAGAATTTCTCCCTCATCTAATCCTCACAATCCTTAATGCTCTTTGTTATGTAACAAATAAAATTATCCACAATGCAAACTTCAATCCCTTTATTGCAGATTTGGTTGAACATACTATAATCATATCCTTTCTTTTAATCATATGCTTGTTAAATTTTTAATATTTTTTTTTTAGGTGCTGGCAAGTCTAATCCGTATTGATGACCCTAAAGGTTATATGTGGAGGGCTATTCAGGTAGTAAATGTCTTCCAGAATATTGGAAGTTTTTCACAAAATGATGGTGAACCCCGACCTGATTTGATTTGTAATCACTATGGAATATTTATTCCCGTTTTACCAAAATTTACTATGCAGATCAACAAAGTCATGGAATTTACTGTAAGTATTTTCATAGAGTCACTTAATTTTTTTGATGAGAATCAAAAATGAATGTTATTATATTTATGAGGTTGGTAAATAAGGCCTTTCAGTTTTCAATTAAATTTTCTTTTAGAGTTTGAAACTACTTATAGGTACAATTTTATTGTTTTTAGTTCTTTTTAACAATATTTCAGCTTTTGTATATATTGTTTTTTAATTATTTTTTAAAAACTAACCAATTAACTCTTTGTTACTGGAAAAACTTACATTTTTCCAACATTCCATAGCATCCAGTATAATATTAAACATTCGCCTAATGCAATAGAAGTTGAAGGCCTGTATTTTTCCTTGGTCCATAGGTTGGAGTTTGGCCTTGGACAGAAGAACTGCCTTGAAGTTTAAATTATTTTTCTTTAAATAAGTTTCAACTTTAAGAATAAACCAGAAAAAAAAAGGTCGCACCTTAAAAGTAGGGATAAATACAAGAAATATTGTATAGATTCATTTGGTTATTTATCATTGTTGATAATATCGATATCAATATTTAGATTTTTTTTTTTTAATAGAAATATCGATATTTGGTTTAATAAGATTAAGAAAATTTTATAAAAAGCATTAAAATAGTTTTTCGATATTTTAAATTTATAAATTCATGTTCCTTTCCATATTTTACACTGTTACCAATATCGATATCGAAGATTAGAAACAATATTTCGATATTTATTTTTATAGAAATATCGATATTTTATGAAACGAAACTATAACATTTTATGAACAGCTAAAATAAGCTATTCCGATATTTTATTTTTATGATTTCATATTTATTTAGATATTTATCATTGTTGAAAATATCGATATATCATTTTGAAAATTTCAAATTCATTTCGGTATTTAACATTGTTGATAATATCGATATCTTTTTTTAATAGAAATATCGATATTTGGTTTAATAAGATTAAGAAAATTTTATAAAAAGCATTAAAATAGTTTTTCAATATTTTAAATTTATAAATTCAATATTCTTTCGATAATTTACATTGTTATTAATATCGAAATAAAATATTAGAAACAACATTTCGATATCTATTGATCTAAATATCGATATTTGGTTTAAAAATATTAAGCAAATTTTATAAAAAGCTTAAAAATATTTTGTTGATATTTTAAATTGATTAATTCATGTTCCTTTCGATATTTTACATAGTAATCAATATCGATATCGAAGATTAGAAACGATATTTCGATATTTTATTTTATAGAAATATCGACATTTCATGAAAGAATACTATAACATTTTATGAAAAGCTAAAATAAGGTATTTCGGTATTTTATTTTTACGGTTTCATGTTCATATCGATATTTAACATTAATGAAAATATCGATATCGATATTTCGATATCTTATTAATAGAAATATTGATATTTGGTTTAATAAGATTAAGAAAATTTTATAAAAAGCATTAAAATAGTGTTTCGATATTTTAAATTGATAAATTCATGTTCCTTTCCATATTTATTACACTGTTACCAATATCTATATCGAAGATTAGAAACGATATTTTGATATTTATTTTTATGACAATATCGATATTTTATGAAACGAAACTATAACATTTTTTAAAAACCAAAGTAAGCTATTTCGATATTTTATTTTTATGATTTCATATTTATTTAGATATTTATCATTGTTGAAAATATCGATATCGATATTTCGATATTTCATTTTGAAAATTTCAAATTCATTTCGATATTTAACATTGTTGATAATATCGATATCGATATTTCGATATTTTTAAAAAATAGAAATATCAATATTTGGTTTAATTAAGATTAAGAAAATTTTATAAAAAGCATTAATCGAATAGTTTTTCGATATTTTAAATTTATAAATTCAAAGTTCTTTCGATAATTTACATTGTTATTAATATCGATATAAAATATTAGAAACGACATTTCGATATCTATTAATCTAAATATCGATATTTGCTTTAAAAATATTTATAAAAAGCTTAAAACTATTTTTTCGATATTTTTAAATTGATTAATTCATGTTCCTTTCCATATTTTACATAGTAGTTAATATCGATATCGAAGATTAGAAACTATATTTCGATATTTTATTTTATAGAAGTATGGATATTTTATCTTTTATAACTATAACATTTATGAAAAGCTAAAAAAAGGTATTTCGATATATTATTTTGATGATTTCATGTTCATTTCGGTATTTAACATTGTTGATAATATCAATTTAGATGATTAGCAATGATTTTTTGATATTTTTATTTACAGAAATATTGATATTCCATTTTTTATTATTCTATACAATTTTCTAGTCAGTTTAAACAAAGTATTGATATTTCGATAAAACAATATTGGGATATTGTTTCAAATACTTCCATATCGATATTACAATAGTGTAAAATATCGAAATAAATATGTAATTATCAGAATAAAATATCGATATTCCTATTTTAAAATCTTTATATATGTTATTTTAGTAATTTTAAACTATATATCGATATTTCGATAAAATAATATTGAAATATTGTTGGTTATATTACACATTGATATTACAACAGTGTAAAATATTGAAATAAATATGTAATATCAAAATAAAATATCGATATTCCTATTTTAAAATCTCTATGTTATTTTCAACAAAATATCGATATTTCGGAATATTATTGTTTATATTCCAAATCGATGTTACAACATTGTAAAATATCGAAAAAGTATATGTAATTATCAAAATAAAATATCGATATTCCTATTTTAAAACCTCTATGTAATATTTTAGTCATTTTAAACAATATATCGATAAAGTAATATCGTTATATTTTTCTTATATACCATAACGATATTACAATAATACAAAATATCGAAATAAATATGTATTTATCAAAATAAAATATCGATAATTCATTTTTAATTATTCTATACAATTTTCTAGTCTTTTTAAACTAAATATTGATATTTCGATAAAATAATATCAGAAGATTGTTGTTTATATTTATAATCAATATTACAACAATGTAAAATATCGAAAAAAATATGTAATTATTAAAATAAAATAATATCGGAATATTGATGCTCATATTCCCTATTGATTACAACAATAGGAAATATCGAAATAAATATGTACTTATCACAATAAAATATCAATATTCAATTTTTTAATTTTCTTCAATAAAACAATTATATTTTAGTTTATATTTGTTATATTTATGATATGGTTAACGTGGTGTTCAAATAAGTCTTCATATGTCCTGCTATGTTATCATTTTATAATTTTTATTACTTTAATTCGTTAAATTTTCGATATCGATATTTCGATATTTTAGTTCCGATATTATATCGATATCGATATTTTAGTTCTGATATTATATCTATATTGATATTGCTATCTGATATCGATATCGATATTTTCTTTCGATATCCCATCCCTACTGTAAAGACGCTTTTTATTTTACATCATGCTTGCAGATTATAGCACTACTTAGGGACACTATTTTCAGGTTACGGTCTTCAATCCGTAATATTAATGCTGCTTCCATATTTTTCAATTGGTAGATCACAAAAAATTTTTACTCATTATGAGGTTAAAGCTGTAGAATTTCTTATTTTTAGCTCTGATTTCTTAGTGGATTTTACAGTTGCTTTATTGACTTTATAAAAATGTGATATGGATACAAGCCACTCGCCATGGTGTAAATGTTCAAGCATTTCTATTTTTACCTCAAGCGGTAACAAAACTTTTTCTCTATTTAGTAACTACCTCCTTTGCTTTCACCCTACAGTATAAGTTAAAAAGAATACAGAAAAAACATGTGCTAGATCACTTGGAATTTACAGGTTTCATCGCGAACTACTCCACAAATCTTAAGATGTCTTTTAAGTCTGCAATCACCGGTAAGAACTCCTATTAGCAATCAGAGTTCATTTGTTTAGGCCTAGCATTTTTCAAGAAAGTCAGAAATTTAGAAAAAAATCTGTTTTATCAAAGGGACTACAAAAAATCTGATTATTTAGGGAGTCGCAAACTACAAAAAAAGATTATGAACCTCTGTGTTAAGGCCTTATCAGTCCTCCCTACCAGGGAGTGCTGGGTAGTCTCAGTAGATTTTCCCTGGAGATATGCATGTTGATTTGGATGAAGGGGATTGATTGGTAACACCTTGCTTGTAAGGAAAACTGTCACCAACTTCCCCAAGATCTTAAACAGGAAGGAGGAAAAACTTATAGGTCAATAAGATTTAGCGACACTATAGTCCTCTTTCCTATTCTTGGTAATAAAAGCTATCAATGATTTCCTCCATGAATCGGGTATATCCCAATGCCAGAGAGGCTGTAAGCAATACCCTAATACGGCAGAGTATGGCATTAAGTCCTTTGAGCATGCATGGGAGAATACCTTTTGTATCTGGCCTTTTATGGCTTGAGCTTCCCCACAGCCCACCTTATGGTCCTGTCTATAATGATAGACTTCACTAACAACCAATCTTCTTCATTAGAAGCCTCTCTGAAGGAATCCATGATAGGAGGATTGTCTAATTTTCTGTGCTGGCAACCTGGAAAATGTATCTCCATTAAATGGGACAAGGTTTTCTCTAGATTGGAGCGCCACTTCCCATCTGGTTTCCTTAATGCACCTAATTGACCATTACTACCTAGTAGCTTTATTAGTCGGGAGGCTTCCAGCGTGCTTTCTATGTTACTACAGAACTTGTACCAGCCATCTTGTTTATGTCTTCTTTATTCTCTTTAATATTATTGGAGGTGGTCTGGTATACATTCCAGCTTTGTCTTGTAAGCTTTATTATAGGCTCTTGTGTATTTTTTTAATTTACTCAATTCAGTTGACCACATCTGACTTTTTTACTAGACTCTGTTTACAATTGGCAAGCCTCGTAGGCTAATATAACAGTTCTTTCGAGGAGGCTAGATTCCATGTCCAACTTCGACCTGAAAAGTCCTCCCACCGCATAGAGTGAATCACTTACCACACTCTCTCTGAATAAATCCCAGTCGGTATTTCTCAGGTTTCTTTTCAATGTGCGAAGAGGCTTCTCAGCTATTATCTTAAATGAAATCATCCGATGATCAAACTATGGTATGTCTAAGGTGACCCTCCAGTCTTTCCAAAGGCTTTTAATGCGGCTTGAAGCAAGCGATATATCTAAAACCTTGCCCCTTGCTCTTGTAACAAAGCCCCCTCTGTTGAGAATTTCTGAATCAGTTGAGGCTATAAATTCCAGCAAGGCTTCACCTCACTCATAGGTGTCTGTGCTTCCCTACAATAAGTGGTGAGCATTAATATCTCCGCCAATTAAGAATGGTAAATCTACCTCTCTGTAGTATCGGAGAAGTCTTTCTAGGTGTTGATTGGAGGGATCTATACTATGGGGAACATAAAGAGATTCTATTAACAATTTTATCTTTTTTATACCAAGCTTGATGGTTTGTGCCAAGGTTGTGATGTCTCTTGTATTCAACTGAAGGAGTGGCAGTGCCTATTGGTCCTTAGAGGCCAAGATGCAAGCCCTCAGATTGTCTTTACATGGATTTTGGCAGATAATCCTTCCACCTATACCCTTAATGCTCTAATAGTCCCCCTATAACAATAAGGCTCCTGAATTAACACCAGCCTGGATTTAATATCCGAAAGTAAATTCAGCAGTAGCGGACTTATTATGCTGAATATTAATTTGTTTTTCCTTGATCATTTGGTCTGGCAGATGAGGAGGGATATAGGAAAAGCTAACACCAATTGGCACCAGCTCTTCCTGTGCTCCTCCTGAGGGGGATGGCTACTTCTTGTCGAGTAGACTGGTGCCTTTTATATAGTTAGTTGAACTAACTCATACCTCAGCCGCCATTCACTTGCTTCCAGCCAGGCGATCATGTTGTTCAACTCCTTAAAGATTGTTCTCAGGTGGTCTGGTTCACCTTCCGCTCTCACAAACTACAAGTGATCAGTGCCTGCCAAGTCCTCGTTTTGGTATTCAAGAAGCTGGACCAATCTTTTGGGTTCGATTACCTTGGCTTCCAACCCAATAATAATTTAAGTGGGGCACAGAGCCTCAGTGGACTGCCTCGCCACAAACCTACGGTCTGTAGGAGGTACCCAGTCAGGAATCCAGTCTCTTGTCTCATCAGAACATGTAAGGAGAAACCAACCTGGATCTGCCTGGTGTCCAGAGTTGTCAAACACCAGTGCTCTCCTCCATTGGGTGTGGCTCATTCATTCTCATCTCAATCTCAGAAATGAGGAGCCTCCTAATGAGTGAGGCGTGTAATGAAGGCACCCTCCTTGCTCCCCATTATAACTAACTGGAAAGCTCTCTGTGAGGTTTCTTTATAGGTCTTAAGTTTATTCTCCTGCTCCTATGTGGAAGGCCTACATCTGATACAAGCGCCTTGCTCTCCCCGTGGCGAGAGAGGGGCGTGGAAGACATAGACTCCCCTTCGCCCCCCTTCTGAATCAGTTTGAGAGCTTTGTCTAGTATGTCCTCCCTCAGCGCAACCAAGGGAGAGGAACCTGTCAGGCGCCCAATCCTTTTAGGCTGCCTTTGGGTAGCCTGCTCAGAAGAAGGAGCCTGGTGCCTCATTCTGATGGCCTTCCTTTCGGCTTTCCTAAGCAAGGCATCCTTCTTTCTATATAACTTCTTCTTTAATTTTGCCCAATCTATTGTGGCATCCTTTGATGCCTCTCCTTCCTCTCTAGGCATCTTGCTACTTGGGCCAGCCTTAATATGACTAAGTTGTTGTAGCCTTCCTTGGACAGATTCAGTTGAGGAGGTCAACCAAAGTAGGGTGAAGTCATCAATAGCCCTCCCCATCACCTGGAAACGGGGGAATTGGTGTGGCCGCACCACCCTGTCTGTGAGGCTTCTTTGTAGGTCTTTGGTGTATTCTCCTACTCCCTCTGATGAGTAGAAGGTCCCGCAAAAGGGTCGCCGGTCGTTCTAGGGGACTCCCCAATGGATTTGGACCTCTTCTTGTCCTGCCTACGGGTGTTGGCAGATGGGGAGTCCATTGGCCTCTGCCTTTTTGCTAGGATATGTGGAGGGCCCACTCTTGAGACATGTGTCTTACTCTCCCCACGGTGAGAGAGGGGTGGGAAAGACAGCTGCTCAGAAGGAGCCTGGCGCCTCATTCTGATGGCCTCCCTTTTGGCTTTTTTAAGCTAGGCCACCTCCTTCCTTTTCTTCTTTCTATATAGCTTCTTCTTTAATTTGACTCTATTTATTTTGACATATTTTAATGCCTCTTCTTCCCCTCTAGGCATCTTGCTGCTTGGGCCAGACTTAATATGACTAATTTGCTGTAGCTTACCTTGGTCGGATTCAGTTGACGAGGTCAACCGAGAGTCCTCCCTATGACCTGGAAGACTGGGGGGTAGTTGGCGTGGCCGCACCACCTTATCTTGTCTGGGCTTAGCTGCCAGTTCAATCCCCTTTTCACAGCTAATATTGTCTTCGTTCGTGTATTCGGTCTGGGAGAACTGCTCTTCACCTGTTTCCATCGCAACTGGCACTTTAGGCTGCTCTTCAATGTTCATATTTTCCATTGGTTAATTATTTATTTGTCTGTATTGTTTATTGGATGATGTTAGAGTAGGTGTGCAGCCATCCCAGCCCTCAACCCCATTTCACTGAAAAAGCTTTCCTCCTGGAGTGAAGTCCAGAGTGGCCTCGGGGGAGCAACTCTGGTACATGCAGCAGAGTCCCATCCAGTCACCAACTGGCACTACTACAACGTCCAAACTTTTACACTAAGCTGATAGAGCAGCCACTCCCTCTGGGTTGAGAGGAGCGGGCTCCTGTACTATCTCAGCAGCCAGGGAGTGCCATTCCTTGGGTTTCCTCTGTACCCTCTGGAATAAATCCCCCAGGAGTATTAGTCAAGCAGTAGATGAGGTGTAAGAGACAGCTGTAGTGACCTTTGTGTGTTGGGTGCAGAGTAATGTGCTGTGCTCCTCCAGTTGCTCCAGTGCAGTTGAACATGTGGTGCTAAATTAAAATCTGTATTCAAAAGTAACTCCCACCCTACACCTTCATTAATCTGCCTCAAAATTGCACTCTTCCTGTAATATTCCCTTCAGAATGATATTTTTGTCGACAGGATAGTAGGACTTATTACTTCATTTATTCTCATTTTCCCCTATGTATTCTTGTGAAAACTCTGGACTGGCTTTATTGTTTCAGTTACTCGCAGCTTACCATATGTGTTCTTATAAAAATTCTGCATCGTCTTTTTGGTGGTTTACAGTGAGCAAGGGTCTTGTGGATTTCCTCCTGGGTTATTAGTGAACAAAATATTATCACATCTTAAAAAAAAAAAAAAAAAAATCTTTTAGAAAATGACACTTCGTCCATCTAATAACCTTTCAACTCGCATTCTGTAGAATCCTCTTATACAGCTTTTATTTGGGACATGGATTATACCCAAAACATCTTTTGCATATATGTACCTGATTACACATTGTAATGTAGATTCTTTATAATTTCGGTAGCCAATAGCTTTTTGATCAGTGATCCCACCCTTTTTTAATACCTCCAAAACAAGTGAACCTAGAATAATTGTTGGAAGTTGTCGTAAAATTAATTTATATGAAAAACAGATGTGTTTAACTTTACCCTCAATTTCTGTCATCAGAGTAAAGATATACAGATTTAAGAGTAAAGTTTACACCTGGTTTTTATTTAAACAAAACTATGAAAAAAACTTCTATCTTCATTGTGTATTGTAGTCATAATCATAGCCCTAAGTGATTAAATTGGTGCTTAACTGATAAATATTCAACAAACAGTTGCTCTCAAAACAATTTTTCAAAACACCTGTTGAACATAGAAAGGAGTTTCCATAATAGTCAGAAACTTCTTCTATTGGCACCAAACCATGTTGAGTGATTATTACAATTGTGTATCGTAAGATAAGTATAGTGGCTTATCAATAAAACAATTTGACTATGAGCAAGCTATTAATGGTTTTGAACTTTTTGGCATGAATTATCCTTGGTGGTGCGAAGTTTAACACTTTTACAGTAGGTGGTCTGTTTTGAATAGAGCGGTATGTAAAAAAAGAAGAAATAGTGAAATCACACACACACACACACACACACACACACAAAAAATAAACTATTCAATTTTTTTATTTGTCTATAAGCAATATTCTGCTTACAGGTTGATGTAGAAAACAACAACAGTTACAATGTGGAACTGCTATTAATTTTTTGTAATGCTGGTTTTGAAGCACAACAGATATCGCTAATTAGTCCCATAGGTAAATGCAGTGTTATACCATCTCACAGGAAATTAACATGCACTTTCAAAATAGAAGCAAAGTAAGTTATGTATTAACTTAATTTGTATGTAGTTATAATTTTGGTACAATGATAATTCAAAATTACAAATTAGATGAAGAAATATTCACTCCTACCTCTGTACTAAACTTTTTTATTTTTATTAACAGAAGAAATTAGCAATAAGTAATTAACTTATAATTAAAATTGTGTTTGAAAACATATTTTAATATAATATATAATATCATTTTTACTATAAAATTTAAATAATTTTGAAGTAATTTGTTGATAATTTTAATATATGATGGATTTATTTTGTAATTTATAAATTTATTATTTCTTTTTTCAAAGAATATATAGCATTTTTCCTTAGTATTTCTTAAAATTAAAATGAATAAAGAATAGACCATAGTTGTTATTTTTAAGATTAAATTTATTTAAAAAAAGAACAACTGCTGTTAGATATGAACAAGATGCAGTTAGATATGCTATGGAATATTTAAAAAAAAAAAAAAACACATGTAAAACTCAAAAATTCTGTGAGACACTATATTCACTAGATTTAATACTAAATGACAGATTTATGATGTTTATAACTAAAGAGTGAATGAAATTTTTTTCTGAATAAAAAAGTAAAATGTTTGCTGGAATCATGTTTTTGATTATTACTTTTATTTGTTGTTCTTGTACTCATTTTAGAAAAAACATTCTTTAGTTTAACAAAAGATCAAATTATCATCGTGTGTGCATATTTGCTAACTTATGATTTTAGTTGGATAAATCAAAATGCAAATAAACCACTTCCCTCCCCAATCCCTGTATTTCCTGAAACAATATTTTTTTTCTCATCCATCCTGTGTTTTGGCCTCCATTACTGGAGGCTTACTTTATAATATACGGGATAAGTTTTATAAAGAGATATTTTTTTATGGGTAGAAAAAATGGTCTAATACCGGTGTAAGGCAATGCTGCTTTCCACACCGCCACTAACTCACCAAGGTGAAGGTTCACCAGCACATACGATTTTTTTACTTAATTTTTCTGGTTCATTTCTTTTCGTAATTCTGTATCTAGTCAACTGGAAGATCTGTTTCTAAGTTTTCAGTGTTTGTTTCTTCAAATAGTTGTGTTAACAATTACTTCCTTAAAAAATTTAAAGTTTTTCATTTTTATTTTTAAAAAAATTATTTGAATTTATAAAATATTTAAGAAGAAGTCACAATTAAGCCAAGAAACAAGTTCATATGATGATTGTAGTTAAAAATAAAAAATTTCCATTTTTCGTGGTTTTTAATTATTTCTAGTTATCTTCCGATCACATCTAAGTATACTGTAGCATCAGCAGAATCTTCCCACCACTATATGTTGGTTCCCGTATTAACCTGAGGTACACTTAACTAGCCTAACCTCAGGAGGGACTTATTAGAATATTTGAGATGTGATAAATTTATAAACCATTCTATTTTTTATTTCATTGTTATTGTTACTATTTCATTTTTATTGGAAAACTAGTGATAGATTGATACAAGGATGGGATAGAAATTCAGAATCAGTAGCAGAAACTAACCCTACTGAAAACATGGCTGTTACATAAAAAATAATAAAAGAAAATTATGGACTTGTAGCTATTTTTGAAAGAAATCCTTAGATGTTGTATTTTTTGTTAACGATGTTGAACAAATTTTTTGAAATGTTTGTACAGAAAGCAACTGTCAGAAAATAAAATCATGCTCAATTACTCAAGTAAAATCTAAATTAAAAGGATTTGCTAGGTCTAGGTATTACCTACTAACAAATTTGTTTGACACTGTTCATTCATTTTTAAACAATTTACTTAATCTCGTACAGTTGGACAATTAAAACAAGAAATTGGAGACAAACACTCAATGATGAATTCTTTATGAACTCTTTATTAGCTAGCACTTCAAATGCACTTGTTTATATCGATATTGTTTTCTGAAAATTAAAAGAACACTTTTTGCACTTGTGATGTAATTTTGTAAATTGCATGAACACGATTTCTCCATTCAGCTAGCTTAAACCAAAATTTTCCATTTCGAATTACCATTTTTGGCATTCATTTTAACACACGATTGAATCAAAACTGACTCCTGAAAACTAGAAGCTATTGAAAAATTTCCCCTTTCTACAGAAAATGAAATTAAGCAGTCTTGGACTAAACAGTTACTCTAAAAAGTATATTCATAATTATGTTTATTTTACTCAACCATTAACTTCTTGCTTACGCAAATCAGAAATCAGCATATATTCCGATTATTATGTTGGTGCGTTTTGTAATTTAAAATCTCACTTTTTAATTCTGCTATCTTAATTTACCCCAATTATTCCAATCCTATAATCTTAACAAATGATGGCTGTAATATCACAGTTGGTCCAGTGCTTTCTACAGGAGTGGCTCCCAACCCATAGAAGTCTGTAGACTACTAAGCTAGAAATTGATTAATGTGTGGTTCAACCCCACTCCCAACTTAAAGTAAAGAAGTCCTCCTAATATTCACAAAAATATATGCTGCCAGAACCTCCACGGCCCATCTTAAGGCTCTTTTGGCCCACCTATCGTTCACCATTCATGTGTAAGAACAAAGTATGATAAAAAACCTATGAAAATGACATTTAAAATCACCTTTATTCCAGAAATACCTTTTAAATATTTAATGATAGATAAGCATATTGGATTATGAACAAAAACTTATAATTAAAATTATAGGTACATTCTCTATTAGTACAAATCATGATGGATCAGAATAGAGAATACCAAAGTCCATTAATCCAAAATTTGCTAGAATGTTAGGGAATTTTATGCCACTTAAGGTTCTAACAACTCTTGTTAAAATACTAAGTAGTGCACATTCAACATTGAAACAACTATTAAGAGTCATAAAAGAAGAAAATCAGTTAGTCTAGAAACTAATAAAACTAAATATTTTGGTCAAGACTTTAATGGAACATTAAATAATAATCTTAAATTGACATAAAACTAAATAACCTTCTGAAAAATTATTGATCCTACTGAAATGAACAAATAATTAAGGAAAACCTAGTACAAAAGTATCATGATAAATTGAATATCATTCACAAATTATACAAAGCTAGTATAATTTCAGAAGAAAAGGAAAAAAGATCTGAATGCCTAAACCAAAATTGAGAAGACCCACCTAAAATCTATGATAAGACATACATAAAAAGGTGGCTTAGGACGAAAGATAAGAAAATATACAAACAAATCAATACTTTAAATATAAATAATCAGTTATAATCCTACAACCCAGGTTCCTAAGGTTTTTTTTTGCGCTCTTCTACCCATTATCAAGTTCTTTCTATCAACTTTTGGGTGTATGTCATCTTAATTGAAACCATTTTTTATGTATTCCAAACTGAATATAAGTTCCATTTTTTTATCCTTATTTTTCTTTTTCATTTGTACTGTTTCCCAATTTTTTGTTTTTAAAATAGTACTTTTTTCTTATGTCTATCTATCTATCCAAATTTTAGTGCACTGAAATTTTACTAAATATACATAAATACTAAATACTACTTTAATACTACTATTATATTATTTTAATATATAGGGAGATGGTCAGGGTTGCGGTCAGAGGAGAAATAAAAATAGTTTACAACTATTTATTTTCCAACGTTTCGCCCCACTTTGCAGGGCTTCATCAGAGCTAAAAAGATACAAAATGAAACTATGTTAAGATAAAATGATAGAAATAAAAATACAAAGATATAATGAAAAGAATAAAAAAAAGTAACAAAGGCATGAGCAATAGT
>NW_027112031.1:435148-444728 GCF_000696795.3 Halyomorpha halys
TGTATCTTTTTAGCCCTGATGAAGCCCTGCAAAGTGGGGCGAAACGTTGGAAAATAAATAGTTGTAAACTATTTTTATTTCTCCTTTGACCGCAACCCTGACCAAATCCCTATATATCAATTTTTACGGTCAACTATACATACATATATATATTATTTTAATAATTCTATTTCCTCTTTGACCCATATCCTAAAAACCAATATGAGCGACATACACTTCAATAATCTTTGCACTTCTTTCTCCACCATGTTTATCATTGCTTGTTCACAGAAAAAACAGCAACTCTTCTCAAAATTTGATAACATTTATAAAATATCTCTAGCTTCTGTTTGTGTGTGTAACCTAAAGGTGACGACACATGGGTCCACAACATTTCATCAACCGATATTCCCCCCAATGTTTGTAATATTCTTAGCTTAGGTCCAAATTTTCCATTATTCCACTCTTCAGTTGAAATTATTCTTATTAAGAAATATACATATTTAGAGTCAAAGATGACCTACTTCTTGTCATAAATCCTGATAAAATCCCTGATATTTTATCCACATTTAATTCTTACCATCCATGCCTTAATTTTACTGTAGAACTTAAAAATAATCACTCTCTTCCTTACATTGACCTTCTTATCATAAAAAACCCAGACTACACCATAACCACTGACTGGTACACTAAACCAACTTAAGTAGATTTTTAAATTACCACTCCCAGCATCCTTACGATCAAAAAATTAATGTAGCCTAAAACCCTATTCACCATTGCCTTTTCCTCTCTGATTCCCATTTTCATGAAAGAAACACCCACCACATTAAACAAATACTCTTAACTAATAACTTCCCCCTCCATATCATTCATAAACTTCTAAATAACTACAAAAATCGTCTCACCACTTCACCTAATTTTTCACAACCCCTTACTATCCTCTTATAGAGGTCACTATTATACATCCCCTCTCTTTCAAATAACAAAAAAATTCTTATGTTCTACTAAACCTTACCTTCATTTTGTTTTTAGACCTAACAACACACTATCTAGTATCTACTAACAACTTAAGACCCTATCCCTCCTCTACACTGATCACATGTAGTATACCGCATCCCTTGCTCTACCCCAATTGTAATTCAGCTTACATTGGGGAAACCAAAAACCTCATAAAAGACTGCATCACAGAACACAAATATTCTGTTTCCTCATATAATCATTCTGCCTCTAAACTTTCAGAACGTTCTGTATCTTTAAATCACTCCTTCGATTTTGATAGAACGTCTGTACTAACCACGACAAAAGGCTTATCTCTGAAAGCTTCTATATCCAATTATAACCTTCTTCCATCAATTTGAAAACTGATAAACAGAACTTATCGTTAACATATTCCCAAATAGTTAATTTATTAAAAAAGTAACAAAGAAAATTTTTTTAATTTTTTCCCTCCCATGGTTTATGTTCTTTTAAATTTTTTGAAACCATTTGTCCTCACCCTTTTATATGTTTTTCCTCTTTTAAATTAGTTTTTAAATATTCTCAATTTCTTTTTTAACCATCCATATAACTTGTAACGTATTCTCACCTTCCGGTGATTTCGTCGTCTTTACAACATATTTTCCAGGATTTTCAAAAACCATTTGTTGTCACCCTTTTATGCGTTTTTCCCCTTTTAAATAAGCATTTAAATATTTTTAATTAGGTGTAGATAGTTGACCGTAGATTAATGCTTGAAGAAGTTTGTCGGGGGGTGCGGTCAGCAAAGAACAACATAAATAAACAAAACCATATTTATTTATTTTATGCCGACGTTTCGACCTGAGTTTCAGGTCTTCATCAGGGCTATAGAACAAAAGAGATAACAACAACATTTAGAGTAACATACAATTGAAAAGGAATAGTATACAAACAAATTTAGAATTATAACATATATAATTCTGATAATTCTAAATTTGTTTGTATACTATTCCTTTTCAATTGTATGTTACTCTAAATGTTGTTGTTATCTCTTTTGTTCTATAGCCCTGATGAAGACCTGAAACTCAGGTCGAAACGTTGGCCTAAAATAAATAAATATGGTTTTGTTTATTTATGTTGTTCTTTGCTGACCGCACCCCCCGACAAACTTCTTCAAGTTTAAATATTTTATACTTTTTATGTTTACCCATTCATATAACTTGTAAGGTATTCTCACCTTCCGATAATTTTCTCACCTTTGTAACGTATTTTTTAACTCAAGAGTCTTACCACACGCGCTACTGAGCTCACTTGGATTTCCGACCTCCTACAAGTAGGTGAGCTCTATCTCTTATTCTCTTTTTCTTATCTTTCTTTTACCCCTTCTCCTTCTCTATTCTTTTCTTATTTTTCCTAACCCACGTTATTATTTATGTTCACCACATATTATTATTGTCATATTTAATTTTTAAATATTTTCTATTCACTTCTTTTGTCCAACTGAACTTAATATTTTCTTCCTTTATTCTAGTATTATACTTGCAATTTTCATTAGTTACCTATATTTTCTTTCTCTCTATTTACTTTAATCATTCTCTATATTATATATTTTCTCTTTTTATTTTATTTATTTTTTGTATTCATTGTTTGTTATCTTGTTCTTTGTTCTTAGCCCTGATGAAGGCTAGAAATTCTGGCCAAAATGTTGGCACTATTAAATAAGTTCTTTTAACTTATTTGTGTTATATTCTGACTGCACCGCCAACCATCTTCTCCTCATATATATATATTATCCACAGTCAACTATCTTCTCATCATTATAAATACTACTTACTAAGTTAACATGAACAAGACTGTATGCTCACCACACTTACAATGTCAAGAGACCTAGAAAGGAGCATGAAAAGACAAGTATTTTTGCTTACAGATGTCTGGAACAGTTGGATACTGCTGATAGCAACTCCGACAGTAACTTATTAAATAACTATCTTAAGTCATTCTGGAGGACTTATGACTGATCTTTAAGCTTGTTGACTGTTTTATCTTAGTGAATTATGATATGTTAATGCACTACTTATTTTTTTTTATTTAATTAAAAACATGAACTCCATTAAACAGGATTTAATACATTTCCCCATTAAAGAATAAATTTATAACTTGACCCTTAACAAATTCTCTGTTTAGAAGATAAAGCTAAATATTTAATACCTCTTAACAAAAGCAAACGAGCATTTATTTGGTCTAGGCACCGTTTTGCATGGTTTATTAGCATGGATGCTTCTGATAAGGAAAGTGATGATAATATTAAAAATCTTAAGTATAACGAAAATCATATTCAAAGCAACTTAATAAAAGAACCTACAATCAAATAAAAAATGATTTCCAAATTTAATTAAGTTATACAAATTAGAAATAACAATGATATAAGAAGGAATGAAATCATTACACAAATAATTAATACTGCTTTACCTATTCCTATATCTAAAAATGAGGATGTAATGACTTTTGTACATATTAGTAAAAATAAGAGTTTTAGTATATTACCTTTACCATATTCATATGAACTATATAGTTATACTCATTCAAATGTATCTTTTCAGAGTTCAGAATACATTGAAACCTCCAATTTATAATTAAATAGCTGGACATGGGATCATAATGTGTATATACCTGTAACATTAAAAGTCATATCCTTAATTATTGTATTTTACTTATTGTTCTATTGTGTATACCTCAAGTATTCTCAAATTAGGACCATATTTATGATCAACAAACCAGCAGGATCCACGGAAGAAGTTATTCAGCAACCACCTTTCAACCTTAAGACACAATGTCATCTAATCATTCACTAGGAAGCTTCATTCTTTGGTCGGGAGGAGTTTTTCTCCAATTACTTCTAAATATACTGTAGCATTCGCAGAATCTTCACCGCTGTATATAGGTCCCTGTACTAAGGCAAAGTAGCATAAGTGCACCTACACATCACTATCCAAGTAGCTCTTGTTATGTTAATATTCTATATTGTTTTTATAGTAATGCTCGGCCAATAGAGAGCAGCCATGCCTTTTGTATGATTAAATTGAATTTATTCAGGGGGTTTCATTTAAAAACACCATTAATGTTTTGGGGTTTTAATAATAATAATAATAATATTCTTTATTTATTCTGGGATTGATCCCTTAAGAATAATATACAAGTGTCAAAATTAGGCTTTAGAGCCTTAGAGTAAAATACATAATAAAAATGAGATTATAAAACATCATCAAATATAATGAAAATAATGAATTTGAAAAGATAGAAATGAACAACAATAATTAACAGAGTATGTAAAATAAGATTAGAACAAATAAAATAAAACCATATGTCATACCATAAAACATAAGGTGACGAACTTCTGAAAATAAATAAAAAGAAAACAAAATGATAAAAAGTCAAATACAATTAAACTAAAAATAATAAATGACGTATAAGGTACAATATCTGCTAATATACATGCAAGTATAAAAAAAAAATCTGAAACATTAAATACAGATAATATATAAATCCTATCTGAAACGTTAATTTGTTATTCTTCTGGATTTGGATGGACAGAAGGTAGTCGAAGATACAGGATTTGAAGTTTGGAAGAGTATTAAGAGTATTAGTATTGTAGAACTACAAATGAAGGAGGATATAGAATTCATAGGGAAAAGGAACGGGTGAGGAAAGATCTACCAAAGGCTGCAGTTCGATGGGCAGTTACATATAAGTCTGAAGGCCATTAGAGGGTGTTGCGGTAATGCACTGAGGATTTAAATTGAAGGATATCAGAGATGTACAATGGACGGTTGTATTGCATAACTTGGTAGAGGAAGGAAGCAAGAAAATATTTATGACGGAAGGAGGGGTAAAGCCACTTATACTCTTCATAAAATTGGATGACAGAGGTGTCCCTTGGGACCCCAAAGATGAATCGTACAAAGCAATAAATTAACTTTAAGATTCCCCGAGACGGGGGGGGGGGGGATATTAAGGAAGTAACCAGGAGTCTACGGGTTTCAAAAGGAAGTAGGTGATGAAGATAATTGAAATTCTTTTGGGTTGAGAAGGTACAACGGGAAATATTTGAGACGTGGTTTTCCCAGAGGCAGTTTAGTCTATAGTGACACTAAGGTTTTTAATGTAAGGTTGGCATTGTATTGGTTTTTTGTTTAGGAATTAGTATGGAATATGAGGAATAGTTTTCAGGAGGTGATTGGATCCTATTACAATTGCCTTGGTCTTTTCTTCATTAAACTTAAGCTTGTTTTCTTTTTGCCCAGTGACTAATTCGATTCAAGTCTTCTTGAAGCTTCTCCATGGCACAACTAATAGGTCAGAAGGTGGAAAGGAAAGGTAAATTTGGAGCTTATCAGCATACAAATAGTATTGAGAATGTTGGATAAGAAGGGGGAGGTCATTGGTGTAGATAGTGAAAAGGGTGGGGGATTGTGATGAACCCTGAGGGAGGATTTTACTGTAATTTCAATCCAAAGTTGTTATTTTGATTTTATTTATTTGATTATAATTACTAATATTCAATGAACTTAGTAGATACACATTTTATAGTATTTGTTTTTAACTTTTAAATTTATTTTTTCAGATATATAGGACACTCAACCATAGAATACACTTGGGATTTTGGCGAATTTGAACTAACTAGGATGTTTAGTTTAGAAGTTACTAGTGCAGAATTAGAAGAATTGGAATTTAGTTTATCAAAAAACCAGATGCCTAATCCTCAATTTAAGATTACAGGATTGTAAGAAAATTTGGAGTTTATTCATATGTTTTTGTTATTGGATTGAAAGTGAGCTTGTTTAAAATAAAAATTATATGATTAATACTTGAAAAAATATTATTTAAGATATATCGTGTTTTTCTATTTTAAAGCTGTCAGTCAGAATTGATATCGGTGGTTATAAATTACTATTAGACTATAACCAATTGGTGCTAGTGATTATTGATGGTTGTAAAGTGGAATTTTACTGTCCTTGGAAGTAATAATTAAGTATTAAGTTTATATGAATGGAATGTGGTCCGGGTGTGGTAAAAAAAAAACTCAAATAGTAGATAATTATACTATTTTATTGAGCCAACGTTTCGCCCCACGTTGCAAGGCTTCGTTAGGGCTAAAAAAGATAAAAACACTATAGTTACAAAAAGGAAAAAAAAGAAAAAATATAAGTGTAAAATAACAGGGGTATAAAATGTAAAAAAAATGATATAATAAGAAAAATTAAAGGTTGTAAATAGTAAATGAAAAGGGTAAAAGTAACAGATAGATAAGAGAAGAAATATTAAAGAAGGTACAAATAAAGAGATGAAAAAAAAAAAAATACAAATCAAATGATGAGACAGAATGCATACCTGTTTTGACGACAGTCAAAAACAAAGTGACAGTTGGTGTGGGGATGGCAGTTATGCCACAATATTGAAAATAATTTGTAAAGTAAACATAGTAAAAAAGTATTTAAATTAGGTGAACAATAAATGGTAATATACATAATAGGGAGAGAAGAAATATTAATAAAATAAAATAAAAAAAAGATAGAAAAACAAAGGAAAAGTAAAGTATAAAATAATGGGATACAATGTGTGTAAGTAATTAAGAAACAAAATATACCAAATGAGCGGGGATACAGAAAAGTGTAAAATATAATAGAAAATAAATAATAAAGTAATTAATATAAGTACACTTAAGAAGATAACACATGAATATAAATTAAAAGATAGATACATGAATATAAATGAAACAGGAAGGATAGTGATTATAAAAATTTTTTTTTAAAAATGTGAGAATTTAGACAAACTAGAATAAAAGATATGACAAGAAAATGGGCTCCTGAAATGCAGAAAAAAGTGAAAAAAAGTCTTATGAGGATTTTATTATGTTCAAAATGTGTCGATTTGTAAGGGAGATGCAGTCTTTATCAACTTTACGATTGACGGAATTCTCAGTCAATTTTATGTAAATGGACTCTGAGATGAGACGTTTGGTGTGGTTGGGGACAGTGGCAAGAATGGAAGGATTGTCGAAATTAAAAGTATGATTCAGGTTTAATGCGTGTTCTGATAATTTAGATGCAAGTGGATTACAGGAGTTGATGGAAGTTTTGTGCTGGGAAATGCGGTTCTTAAGTTGGTTTTTAGTTTCGCCGATATAGAAGGAATTGCAGCATAGGGTTGAACCGGGTATCCTGTAAACCACATTGGAACTCCTGTGTATTTTTTCTTTTCCCTGCAATCTGATATGATAATTTTATTTAATAAATTTATTTGTACACAGTTAAATAAATTAAAAACTTTTTTCCCGAGAGATGTAAGAAAATAAAGTTAAAATCCATTTAAATATAAAAATAATATTCTGGGACAGCCTTGGCTATGAGAATCAAATTCTGATGGCAAGTAGAACAGAAAAGCATTTAACATTGTTATATAAACAATTCTTCAAGTCTGTCACAAAGAAATGTTTCCAGAGGCCATATTATAACCAACATGAATCCTTGGAAATAGAATGATCCTTGAAATGATTTTTGTCATGGTAAATATGAAAATTTACCCTTGTTTGAGAATCACTAATTGACATTGGATTTATGAACACTGTTCATTTCAGGTTTTTAGTTCTTAAGCATTTATTCAAGTTCTAACTTTTAACTCTTAAAAAAAATTTTAATTTAAGCACAAAATTTAGATTAAAAATCATCTTTAGGAAAGTTAATTTAGTTAAAGTAAAGCATTAACAGATTTCAGGTTAAAAAAAATAATAATAAATAAATAATCAGTTCATCAATCTATTGTTGTAGAATTGCCTAGTTAATTTTTATTGTTACTATTATTATGTTTTATTTCATTATTTGAACTTACATGAGGAGAAGATGGTTGGTGGATGTGGTCAAAATATCATACATAATATTAGATAAAATAAAATCTCCTCTTATATATTATCCACGGTCAACTATCTTCTCATCATTATTTGAACTTACCTTCAAATTACTTTATGGTAGGTATCTTTTGTTTTAGGGAAATATTGAAACAGACTTATGGGGACAAGATGCCCGGCCAAAAGAAGTATTTCAGATCTTCTATTTATCCAGTCCAACTTGGACAGTATCCTTTACCAGACCAAATTCTCCTTGCTGCCTTACCTCAGCATAAAATGTTAGTAAAGGCATTGTATCATATTATGTATTTATTTGGAGGCCTCTGTAAATCTGTATCCCTGTATGCCTCATACATTCTATTATGTTTTTATTATTCTTGTATAAATAAAACCTCTTTTTTTATGTTCTTGTATAATTTAATATAAAAATGATTATGAAATGACCTTTACTAATACCTGTCTTTTGAATATTAATGTATTGCATTTTTCTTTAAGGAATCCTGACGATCTTCTGATTCAGATTGAAAAGATCATACCTTCTTTGAGAGAAGAATTATCTCCTAAAACATATTTGCCGTTCTTAAGCGGTTTGTTGTTCCTTGAAGAAGTTGAATTATTGAGACAGGTCTAGATTTTATTTTATTGTGGTGTTTCCTTAATTTTAACATTTAACTTTGTAGTTTTGTATTATATATTTTACTATAAGGTATTTAGGGATATATAAATTTAATCAATATTGCTCTAATTTTATTGTACATTTTGAAACCATAAAAAAAAAAAAAATGTCACATTTTCTATCATTATTGACCAAAAAAGCTCTGATTACCTGTTTCTTCTTGATAGGGCTTTAAGTCCCCTAAATGTAACTAGCTATCTATTATCTAAAATTACCTATATGTAGGAAGCAATAAATTTTTATGATCTATGTAGGAAGTATTATAGAATTATTATTTGGGGGACAAACCATAGAGTTCTAAGTCCTCACACGATATATTATGTATATGTAGACGATGTACTAGGTTCATCGCACGTTTCTTGACATGGTTTTTTCGTAGGGTGGGTTTGTCACTCCCATGCCTATTTTTTGTGAGTGCCACCCATTGGCTAACGGGCCTCACAAATGGCCGGGGGGAGGCTGTGAGTGAATTTTGTATAATTTTATTCTTGTGAAAATCCCGGGTGGGGCGAGGCTCGAACTCGCAACCTTAAGGTTGGTAGACAGGCACGTTGCCACGCTACTACCGCTGCCCCTAAAGTATTAAAGATTGCTTTTTATTATAAAAAAAATGACTAAAAAATATGAGATGAACCTACCTTGTTTTAGTCATTTTTCTTTATTTATATTAACAATTGAAATTCTTGGCCAGGTTAATCTTTCTTTGATTTAATGACAGAAAAAAAGATGAAATTCAATTTCATTAAATCAAAATCAAAATTAATTCAGCTAACATATTGATGCTATACTACATACTAAAAAATAATCCTGTACTAATATAACCCACCCACAGAGGGTCTTAAGTTTAGTAATTGATGAAATTATACTATTTCTTGACCAATCATACTTGTGATGGTTAAGGCTATTACTGGTTAATTCTTGTGGTGGCCCATGTTCATTTAAAATATTTTCTAAATAAGGAATGAGTTAATCTTGGCTTATGTATTACTTCCCTTTCGAACACATTACCCACAAACTATATTTTATTTTTCATAATTATGAGAGATAGTTGACCGTGGATGATAAAT
>NW_027112031.1:444968-451041 GCF_000696795.3 Halyomorpha halys
ACTCTAGCCGAAACGTCGGCACATTAAAATAAGTTAATCATACTTATTTGTGTTTTTCATTGACCGCACCCCCAACCATCTTCTCCTCATATATTTTATTTTATTTATATAGATGTTAATTATGTATTTATTAGGAAATTATTATTTATTATTTAATAAGTATTAATGTTAATTATTTATTAATTTTGTCAGATTGGGGAACTGTCTATGGAAAGAGCACATTTTACAAAAACTGGAGATTTTTTAGTTTTAAGTTTGCCACCATATTCTGCATATACACACAAACTAATGTCTGGAGATAGAGCTATTGCTTCTTTACCATGGAATGATAAAGGAAATAGTAATTATCATGTTCATTTATCTACAATATGGTTGGTATTTGCTGTTTTGTAATTTATAATGACTTCATTTTAGGTGACTTCAAATTTGAGGGTATAATCCACCGTATTTCACAAAATGAAGTATGGATGCAATTTTCAAAGCAATTTCACTACTCTTATCAACAGGGAACTCAATATTCACTGTCTTTTATAGTATCCCGCGTTTCATTACGTAGGATGCATCAAGCAGTCCATTTAGCTAAGAGGTTTCTTGGAGACCAGTGGTTATTCCCTACTGGAGTTCAAATATCTTCTCCTCGCATAATATTTGATAGCGTAAAGTATTATCTGATTAAAACTACTAAAATATTTATTGGAGATAATAGGATTGTGTTCAAGATAAACAAAAATTGTTTTTGTTTATCCTGAATGCTACCCTGACCATCTCCTAATTCTATTGTTAAATAATTTTCAGCATTTACTTTTCTCTTAGTATCCACTTTTAAATGTGGGATTATACTTTTTAAGTAATTACTTTGAATGTCATATTTTCATTTATTGTCTTTGTGGTTTTGAGGCAGTATAAAAAAAACTTAGTTATCTATTAAATCCCCCTCAAAAATGTTGCATTTAAGTTATCACTGATGTCATGTATTAATTTTATCAGAATTTTTATTTTTGCCCCCAATTTAACATTCCTGAAAATCACTCCCTCTTTGGAATTTTACTCAAACTCACTCGATTTTTTTTTTTTTTCAAAAAAATAAATGTTTTTCCCCTAGATGTTATTTATATTATATGATCTCTTTGTTGAATGCCTTCCCTAGACATTCAAGCTATCTTGGCTTTCTAACTCAAAAATTATTTGGATGATTCTTCTCTGTGGGTTGGAGAACCCTGATTTAGATATTTATCCAATATACATTCTATCCATTTTGGTTGTAGTATGTTGGTTATAGATCATGTATTAGTCTGTTGTAATATTTGTTTTTCTTTCTTGTTAGGAGAAACAATAACATTTATTTCTGAATGCTTTTGTTTGTTGTTTGAATATTTTTAGTGTCTTCTTGTTACAATGTAACTTTTCTAGAATTTTTATTTCTTCTTATCCTCTTTAATTTTTGGTGAGATTTGATTATATCCTGCAGGTAAGCCATCCTTTATTTTTTCTACTGATCTCTGCTTCTTCCTTCCATATAGTTTTTTCTTCATTATCCTGCCTTCTTTCAATCATTGTCTGTGTTTAAGGATCATCTCCTTAAACACAGTTGAAATCAAATTAAAATTGATTCAACTAAATCTCAATTACCTACTCAATTTTATAGTCACCATTTCGAACGAAGTGAAAGTCAAGACCGCTATCTTGCGTATCTTAAGTATTTTAGTATGAGTGAGTAGGGGAGAGTTTTGTAAGGGCAAAGGAGAGGAGACAAAGAACAATATAACAATAATTGATTTTCAGCAAATAAGTCTATTTCAAAGTGATGAAAACAGTAGACATCTCATTTATTTAAAAAGAGAATTTTTATCTTATTTTAAATTTATTTTAATGTGCCAAAAATTGTTTTCTTTTGTATTAGTTTTTGTGATTACATATTCATTATTTTGTTTTCTTAAATATAATTAAATGCCCACCACAGTCCTTTAATTGTTTAGTATCATACAGTCCACCCATTTATTATAACCTAGCCAGTCCATTTAGCATCCATCCTAGCATTTAAAAGTTCCTATGGGTAATATTTAAATTAAAACTAAATTACTGAGATTGCAAAACTCTCATTAGGCTCTAGCACTTTTTGGAAAAAACATTTTCGTTATATGTTTTCCATCTACTTTGAAGGGAACTATCTAGAAGCCAGAAGAAATCCTAGGATTTTTATTCTTATGAGATGTTTGGTTTTCTCCCAAGTATTTTTGTTTTCTTGTAACAATCCTTGGTCTTAGACTTATCACATTTCTTTTAGTATTCTTCCTTTGCCTTTTGGGCTGCTAGGGACTTTCTTCTGAGTTTGTAATCTTACAAGTTTTGGGTCACACATATAATTTTAAAGCCATTTTCAATTGTCATTTTTAGCTCTTTGTTTATTTTTCAGTCTCCATCAGATGAAGTTTGTGTTAAAAAAAGTAAATCATACACTAAAGTGAATTGGAACCGGCAGGGAAGTGGGTATGGAAAGAACTGCTCTATTGAGAACTCAATTGATGTTGATATTGGTCCAAAGCGTATAAGTGAAATAACCTGGTAAAAATATTACTTTTTTTATTTTTAATTTATGAGTTTTTTAGTGATATAGTATAACCCATTAGCGCTGGAACTATTTTTGTTTTTAATTTTTGGAATCATTGCATCTATTTGTGTTGGGTTTTTTAACTTATGGTCATCAGTGGTAAATTATAACTCACTGAGATAGTGCAAGAATTTTATTTGATCAATATGGTTTTGGTGAAGTCCAGTAGGCACACCTTCAGTTTTCCCTGCACCAGCACTGCTCACTTCATCCCTGATAATTCTCAAACTACAACATCTGAAGAAACAGTGCAGAACACAGCTAAGAGAGAGGACTGTGTTATTTACACACGGTTCCAATTTTGATATTCAATGTATTCTGTTCTCGAGGACATAGTAATTTAATATTGTGCTGGATGAACTTGAAACAGAGATTATTAGAGCATGATTCTCCAGACTAAACTGAGCTTCAGTTGAAATTCACAATAAAATATTTAAGTCAAAATTGAATTAAAATACATAAAAATACAAGTTGAAATACACAATTTAGTATTTTAATGAACAAAATAAAATTCACTGAATCAACAAATAGTATTGAGAAATCTGAGTTTAAACCAATGAACTGAATACATTAAACTGAGATTCATTTTAAATTGAACCTGTTAGGATGTCACTTTGTGTGTTTGTGAAATATTATCTATGTAAGCAAACTGGCGAAATGTGCACCTCCAAGTGTGACTGGCTCCTTTATAGTTTGTATCACCACTCTACAAAAACGGTATTCATATGCCAAAATTGTCAGCTATAAAACATTTTTTATAATTTTATTGAAATTTGTGTCCCTACTTTTTTTTTTACAAACAATCATAATAAAGATAGTAGTATCACATTTTAAGAATATATTTTTTACTTTTTTCTCACTAACCATTCAAATTTTTGAGGAATTTTCACTTTAAATAGTCACAACGTATCGGTTTTGGATAGAAACAATTTTTTTTTTACTGTGAAATAGTTTTAAACTTAATACAAATTTCGATATTAGTCTTCACCTAAGGAAAATAAATGATCAAACAGAAAAGATAAAGGGAAAAGTATCAACTAGTCCAATCAATGAACTTTAAAATTGAATGTGTAATGAGTTAGTGCATATATAATTTTTAAACTTAAATTTTAGAATAATTACATTTCTTATTTATTAATATATTTATTTATTAGTATTACTAGTATTCAAATTATATTTTTCTTTAAAGGTTCAATAAAGAATTAAATAATGAACAAAAAGAGGCCATTACAAATATTTTAAAAGGAGAAGCAAGGCCATTACCGTATATCATATTTGGGCCACCCGGTACTGGTAAAAGTGTGACCTTTGTTGAAACTATACTTCAATTACATAATTTATTTCCCAGTTGCAGGTATTATTTTTGGAGTACATGTTTAAGTATTTTATATGTAAGTTTTAAATTTTTAACATATTTTATTTAAGGCTAAATGTTCCGATTTTTAGTACTTTTTTTTTTTTAAGAGATGGCAGCACTTTCGGGGAAAATTTACTTTTTTTCTCATTTGAATACGGAATAATAAATTTCCCATCTGTAAACGGATTTACCACCTAGAACCTCATAGAAGTTACTGAAATTGGTTCATTAATTTTTGTTGTAATTATTTTGGGATTTAAAAAATTTATCTTTGTTATTATTTCTAAATAAAAAAAAGTGAGCTTATAGGCACTTGACCACAAGCAAATAAAACAAGTCTGCGCAAACAGATTCATTTTTGGTAGTATAGGATGATTGTAAAGAGAAAAATACGATTTAGGATTAAAGCTGCGAGATTTGTAATTGCTAGTCCAGAGGAAGTAGCAGCTTACCCCCACTTCTCTAGACGTTGAGGGTACGAGAGCTGCAATGTTTGTCTGCTTGATCCATGTATTTCCACGCATTTTTGATATTTTTTATTTTTTCATCAATACCAAAGTGGAATTCCGAAATGAAAATACAACATTTTTTAAATTAAAATAATTTTAATTTTAATAATAATGTTTTTAAATTTTTTTCTTTAGGTAAATTTTGATTTCCTTGTCAAAATATTTCATTGCTAAATTTATTGCATAATTTACCATTGTGATCACTTCATTTTTTTAGTTTATTTTTCTCATATTTAGAGAAATAAAAAAAACAAAATTAGAAATAAGTATTTGTATCGAAAAATTGTTCATTGATGAGAAGATAGTCGACCGTGGGTAATATTTATGAGAAGAAGATAGTTGGAGGTGCAGTCAGAGAATAACACAAATAAGTTAAAAAGCTTATTTACTAGTGCTAACATTTCGGCCAGAATTTATAGCCTTCATCAGGGCTAACAAAAAAAAACAAGATAACAACCAGTGAATAAAGAATATATAGAATGATTAAAATAAATAATTGTACAGAATGAATATAGATAAAATAATGTAATGAAAGAAGTGGGAAATAAAAGGTGTATGTAGGTAATTAAGTATGTGAGTAAAATAACATAATTAATAAAATAAAAATGTAAAGTTATATAATGCAAAGAACTTAGAAATATGAATAATTTAATTTAATAATAATTTAAAAATGAGATGAAAATATACGTAACTAATGTAATATGTAAGTAAAAAAAAAAAAAAAATACAAAGAAGTAATTAGAAAATAATAATACTTTGTATTGTGTGTGTATTGAAAAATAGACGATAAAAGGAGAGATCAACAAGTTCAAAAATTATAAGCAAATTTAATAAAAGTAGTGAACATTACAATAACATAAGAAACACACTAAAATTTAGTTCTGTCGGGTTCACTAATGTCTAACGACCTCATTAAACTGGGATTTAATAATTCAGGAAGAATGACTTACATGTATTGAAGAAGGGATATGGAAAAAGGTGAGCCAATGGAGGTCAAGGCCCAACAAGTTCAGAGTAAAAGCCTTCGGCAGAGACTGAGAGGATTGTCAAGTGAGTCGGTGGAAGTTTCAGGAGTAACAGAAACTGAAGACGAAATGGATGAACAAAGGAATGGTAGTGAGCAAAGGAGCCGAGAAAGCACGTGGAGGCGAGGACCAGGAGGAAGGAAGACATGTGAGATCTGAGGAGGATGTAGAGAGGCGACCGCACATTGTCAAATTATCAAGTGGAAGGAGAGGAGGGTGGTCTGCCTATTATCCGAGTGAACGGAGGAGTAACCAATCTGGTGGACACGAACAGTTGAAACACCATTTCTTGTAGAGAAGTTAAGAATTAGTGGTGAGGGAAAGATACTCCAAGTAAAGGTTTGCAAATGTAAATTAATCACTCCGGGTAGACTGGGGGAGATAGAGATAGGACTGGGTAAGTGGGGGCTAAAGGGGGCATTTCAACAATTCATGTAGCGAGTAGGATGCTTAGCGATTATCAGGTGATTATTGGTTGTGATCTTTTAGAGAAGGTGGGGGCTAAGATAAAGAATAGTAATGGGAAAAAGAATATTAAAATCAGACGAAAGAAGTACAGATGCCAACAAACAAT
>NW_027112031.1:451126-454114 GCF_000696795.3 Halyomorpha halys
TATCCCCCTCCCTTGCCATCTCTGGCATACGGGGTGCGGGAGCAGTGGGGTAGTGCGCTGGGGCTTGTGCATGCCACTACTCCCTAGGATCACCAATTTTTTTTTTTTTTTATGCTTTCTTTTAACTGTGGTGCAGCCCAGCGCTACGTCTGATGGAGTTGCACCTTGTCCACCGCGAGTAGGGGCAGTAACGCAGGTGGAGAATTGGAAGGACGCCATTAAAACAGAATTAGATGACATTTTCTTCAATGAAGGAGAGGTATTGGGTTCAGCAGAAAGGACAGTACATGAGATTCCACTAAAGCAGAAAAGAGTAACATATGTTACTGAACATAACAGAAAAACATAAGAGAGGAAATCGAAAACTTAGGAAGACAAGGAATCATTGTGGACAGTACGTCACCCTATAATAGTTTGTTGTGGGCGGTGTGGAAGAAGCCTGTGCGTGGAGATATATAGGGTGGTCATCGATTAATGTAAGCTCAATGATAATACCGTCGATGAGAAGTATCGGATACCAAGGTTAGAGGATATCCTTGACAGACTAGGAGGGGCTAAAATCTTTAGCACCTTAGACTTGAAAGCAGGGTACGAGTAACAAGGACACTAGCAATTTAGGAGAATGCTGTTGTGGTCTGAAAAACGGGAACATTACATTTCAAAGGTACAGACCATGTGAAACACTTAAAGAGTGTTTTCCAGAGAATGCGAGAATTCGGACTAAAACTATTTTAAGAGAAGTCATTGCTGGAACAAAAACAAATACATTTTCTAGGACACACCAAATCTCAGGAGGGTGTAAGACCGGATGTGCAGAAGGTAGCGCCTTACATCGGATGGCGGTGCCGACCGACATAAAAGGAATCAGAAGATTATTAGAGGCATTAAACTTCTATCGTCGGTTCGTACCTGATATGGTGGAACACCTGGTACCCTCAACAATTTGCTAAGAAAGGTTAGTGTAATAGTAATGACGCCAGCCATTGAAGATAATATTAGAAAATGTATAGATCAGTAGCAGAAGGAACCAGTACTAACATTTCCTGACTTCCAAAAGTACTTCACACTCACAACAGACACTAGTGAGTACGCGCCGGGAGCAGTGCTGTCATAAGAAAGTGAGGTAAGGTGTCACAGAGGCTGAAGCACGTTACATCGCCTTGGAATGAAAACTACTGGGGATAATGTGGTCAATAGAGCATCCAATTCTACTTGTTCGGGAGAAGATTTAGGGTCCAGACGGACCATAGGCCCCTCCAATGGGTGGGGAAGCTAAAGGAATCGTCGGCGAATATTACAAGGTAAAAAGAACTGTTGATCCAGTACAACATAGACATAATTTACAAACCTGGCAAGGAAAACATAGTAGCAGCAATAATGGTAAACGCAGACCAAGGGAAAACATCTGGAATTAGAAGGTAGTGTTTTAGGAAGTAGACTCCAGTAGAACAGCAATCGGCCTCACTAGAAAACCAGAATGGGGAGGAGACGTTCGCAGAAGAAAGTTCAAACGACGAAAGACTGACAAAAATGGAGGTGTTTTAGGAGATTATCAACAACAAGAAGTACCAGATTATTTGGAAGACAAAAACCACAGGGTTGCTGAAGATGGAACATAGTATGTACGGCAGTAGTATCATTTCGACTATCTGGTCACAACCGGGTGTCAAAGAGGATCAAATCTGTAGAGGACTAAAAGAAGCATTCAACGTCAGTAAGATTCACCATTTATATGTTGGAAACTCGACAGTATGGGTAAAGATTTAACAGTTATGGAAAATGGAAAAAATTGGCCTAGATCGATCCTTCATTCGATGCATGTTTATGGTAGGCCCCCTGCGAGATCCAAAACATCAAAAGGAGGTGTTGGCGTATCACCAAGGAAAAACTAATCATCATGGGCTGAACAAGACTTTACAAGTATTACCGCACAAATACATCTGGTGGGGCCGAAATGTACAATCCAGGAGATTTTTGGGAAATGCGAGGTGTGCCTCAGGACGAAGTATGATTGGCACCCTTCCTGTACAGCTCAAGAAGAGACCTTACCGCGAACACACTGCTAAGCGACTTGCAGGTGAATTCCTTCACCTGGAAAGGCTATAAGTGAGTCATAGTGATCGATGTATTCAGTAAGGTGGCTATGGCATGTACAGGACAGATCAACGGAGGCGGTTTTACGAGCCCTTCGGACATGGTTCCAATTATAAGGTGTGCCCGACAGAATTTCTTCTGACTGTGGGAGAGAATACGACAATACAAGCATGCGAGAGAAAATGAGAATATTGGAAATGGTTTGGCACCTCAACATCCAAAAAGCCGTGGAGGGATAGAGTGACTCAATAGCACTCTAAGTGATGACCTACGAGTGTACCAGCTAGAAAGGGGACTGGAACCTGATAAGGCCATGGAACGGGCAGTCGCAGCATACAGCCACTCCATATACACAGTCACGGGGTTTGCCCAATTCTTTTTAGGATGCGGGTGCGTCGACGGACTGCCGTGGTACTTTATGTAGTGGTAACTTACGAGCACTTGGACTGAAAGGCTTGAAGAAAAAGGAAAAGAGGGAACAGAATTAAACCGCACGCTTACTAGTGAGATACTGCTTTATTATCTCTATGATGCTTCTTAGAGACATTATTGAGGTTTATTTACATGGGGAGTTAGGATTAGTGTTGTATACAGGCCTTGTCCAACCATAACTTCCCCTACCAGTTTATGAACATGCCTCATAAACTCCAAAAAGATAACAAAACAAAACAAAAAAAAACTAAAGACAAACTAATCTATACACAAAAAACGAAAACTAAAAAAATACACTTTTCATCGACTAAAATTAACACTTGAACAATTTAAAAACTAATAAAACTTGTCACTCCGTTCTTCTTACCATAAAACTTATAAACACTAGCGATATAACTTTTGTATGCAAAAAAAAACAAAAACTTTTACATAGATGAGAAAACTCCAGATCCTATTGATTAT
>NW_027112031.1:454375-477882 GCF_000696795.3 Halyomorpha halys
CACAATGTCACGTACACCCTCGTTATGTCGCGCCACGCGTTTAGCTTTCTCCTTTTTGATTCTCTCTCTCACCTTGTCCCACGTTTTTCTCAGTGCCATCCCGTTACCGACAATCTCCTCTTCGTTTCTATAATCGCGTTTGCGCCCTCTAAGTCCAAAGAGAATTTCGGATGGAGCGAATCCCGTTACCCTATGTACGGAGTGGTTATAGGCTGCTATAGCTCTTATCATAGCCTCGTCTGGTTCCAGGCCCTTATCTATCTGGTACACCCGCAACTGATCGCTAAACGTACCATGGAGTCTCTCTATACCCCCCATGCTCTTAGGGTGTCCTGGGGTGGTTAGATGCCACCTTACCTCCAAAGCCTTCATTTCTTCTCTGACGTTGGCATTATCGAATTCCCGTCCCATATCAGACGATATCCTTTCTGGTACTCCATAGAACTGGAACCATAAACGCAGCGCTCCCAATACCGCCTCGGCCAATCTGTCTCGAATCTGATGTGCCATGGCCACTTTGCTAAAGAGGTCAATCACCGTAACCCACTTGTAGCCCCTCCAGGTGAAAGTGTCGATTTGTAATTCTACTAACGGTGTGTTCGCCGTCGGTGTCTCCTCTTGTGTCACCTTGGGTGGGTGTCGGTCGTATTTGGTGCTGAGGCACACCTCACAGTTGCTGATTATCTCCTGAATCGTTTTCCGCATATTTCACTAGAAATATTTCCGTCGCAGGGCTTGGTAGGTCTCATTCAAGCCTTGGTGTTTGGTCTTCCCTTGGTGGTATGCCAAGGTGACCTCCCTCTGTTGATCTCTGTCTTGAACGGTTTCCACCATTATTAGGCAACGAACAAAGTTTCGATCCATTCTGATTTTCTCCAGTCTCCAGAGGCGTTTTATCTTCTCCCAAACCACTCCATTCCAGACTTATAGATGGTATGATCTTCTCATATTTAGCGAAGTCCATCTTTATGGATCCGGAAGTTCTTGTCTTCCAAATTATTTGGTGTGATTTATCGTTCACCACCTCCTCTAGCTCTTCCATCTCCGTTGCTTTGCGTTTCTTCTTCCTCTGGCATCCATTCTCGCAAAAGCTGTCTCGCCTCTCCTGACGTCTGTGGTTGTTCCTTGTCTATTGCATTTACAGTGATCCAATAACCAGTCAACGACTACATTTTCTTTTCCTGGTTTTACTGGATTATGATGTTGTACTGGTTGAGCAGTTCTTTCCATCTGGTGATCCTAGCTGAGGACTCTTTAAGCTTCCCAACCCATTGAAGCGGTCTGTGTTCTGTATGTACCCGGAATTTCCTCCCGAAAACATAGGGGTGAAAATGTTCTACCGCCCACACAATACCTAACAGTTCTCACTCAAGTGCGCTGTACCTTGTCTCTGCATCTGTTAACCGCCTGCTAGCGTACGCCACCGGTCGCTCTCCACCCTCACAATCCTGCGACAGTACCGCCCCCAACATGTACTCACTTGCGTCTGTAGTAATGATAAATGTACGTTCAAAGTCCAGGAATGCCAACACCGGTTCCTTCTGAAGCGCCTCCATGCATTTTCTAATGTTTTCCATCATATTGGGCGCCACCTGCACCCTATTTCCCTTTTTCAGAAGGTTGTTGATGGGTACCAGATACTTGGCCATCGCCGGTACGAATCGTCTATAGTAATTCAGAGCGCCCAACAATCTCCTAATTCCCTTAACATCCGTTGGAATCGCCATTTTCCTGATCGCTTCTACCTTATTTGCGTCTGGCCTGACTCCCTGTTCCGATATTGTGTGTCCTAAAAAATTTATCTGGTTTCTACCCAATATTGATTTCTCGCACGATAACTTTAACTCAAATTTCCAGACCTGTTCGAACACCTTGCGCAAGTGGGACACATGTTCTTCCTCCGTTTTGCTAAAAATGAGCAGGTCGTCCATGTATACCTGGCCCATGGACTCGTCGATTCTCCGTAAGAATTCATCCATCAATCGTTGGAACGTAATTGGGGCATTCTTCAGTCCAAAGGGCATCCTCGTAAATTCGTAATGCCCCCTTTCGAATGTAAAAGCTGTCTTGTGCTGATCCTCTGGGTGCATCTTGATTTGGTACTATCAGATCTAAAGTACTAAAGATCGTTGCCCCACCCAGTTTATCTAAGATATCTTCTAGTCGCGGTATCGGGTATCTCTCATCTACCGTGTTCTCATTAAGGCCCCGGTAATCAATTACTACCCTATATTTTTCTCCCTTGTCTCCCGGGGTGCCCTTCTTCCGCATTGCCCATAGGGGGTTGTTGTAAGGGGAGGTACTATCTACGATGATACCCTGTTTTTTCAGGTTATCTAACTCTTCCCAAATATGCTGTCTAAGCGCATGTGGATACCTCCTCTCTTTTACGTAAGTAATTTTATCTTGTTTCAGGAAGATTTGGTGCATTGTTTGTCCAGTTGCCCCCAGTAACTCTCCCTCCTTGAAGAAAATATCTGCATATTTATCCTTTATTTCCTGTCTCCAATTCCTCCCCCCTCCTTGGATCGTACCTATCGTGGCTACATTCGAAGCTCGCGACACCGATATCTCCTCTTCCCCAACCGAATTGTCCACAGGCCCTTGTTATTCCTAATCCCCGCACTTGCCTTTCCTAATAGATCTCAACCTATAATAGCCTGATATGCACGGGGCATTTTCTCCACGATATGAACCCTCAATACCCCATCTTCAATCCCCCATTCCCATAAATCAATGTCCGCCTCCCCCTCTACTCTACAGGGCCCACCCAGGGCGATTAATTGACAATGACATACCTGAATATCTATCTGGAGTTTCCTCTCACCGCTGCTCAGCTTCCTCAGCGCCTCCCAGCACAGGATGGTGTTGGAGCTCCCCGTGTCCACAAGGCATCTCACGCCGCTCACCTTGATGATAGGCAGACCGCTGATCTCTCCTTTGATGTTGAAAATCTCTGATGTACGGTCGCCCCTCTCCTGGCACCTACCTCAACTCTCTTGCCTTGATCTCCTTCCCTCACTTACTCGGCGCCATCTACTGCTTGGTGGTTTATTGCTCCGTCCTCCTCTTCCTTCACCCTCTGTTCCTGAGGCTTCTGAGGTTTCACTAGAGGACTCACTAGGTCTATAGTCCTCCCGTCTTTTCCGCCGTAACCGCTGGAAATTTATTTTCTTCGGTTCTCCTGGTCCCGTCTCTTCCCTTTTGTACATATAAGGGCACTGTCGTGCTATGTGGCCTTCATTGCCGCACTCAAAGCACCTAGTGCGGGGGCATTGGCCAACCAGGTGTCCTACTTTTCCACACCCATAGCACTTCCTGTCTTCTTTCCCTCCTCCATTGCGTATTCTGCCCTGGTTCGGCAGCCTTTCTCTACCCGTGCCTCTATCTTTTCCACTATCCCTGGGTTCTCTTCTCTTCCATGGTGTTGATGAATTCCTTGTGCGGTGGTACGATACTCTGTTCCATCCTCCATCATTGACATCCATCCTTGCATCCTCCTCTCTAGTGCTCGCGTCGATCATGTCTTGAGCACATTCGACGAAAGTGCGGTCCCGTGATAAACCTTCTCTTTTATTCGTCTCCTTAGCTAGTTGCACCTTCATTATGGAGTCGATAAAATTCATCTTCCAACTGACAACATCCTCTCCAAGAGTCTCTCTCATCTTTTCTGTGGTTAGATTAAACTGTCCTAACAGCATGGCTGCGTACTGTCTGTTAGACTGCCCATGCTTTCTCCTCTCCCGCAGCATGTAGAATGTCTTCCTCCGGGGACCATCTGCCTCCTTTATAGGCCTTCTTTAATCTTTCCTTCACTACTGGCCATGCTGTTTCCTCGTCTGCCTGAATATGGTTCAAAACACTTCCCTTGAACCGGCATATGAGTGCTGCCTTGAGGGAAATCGCGTCATTCTTGTCCAGCAACTCCTGTGAGACCTTGGCTGCCAACCTCTCCATGATGCGATCTCCACCTTTATAAAGTGATTTAACTCACTGATTTCGCCTGAGAACCGCTCCAAGTCTGAGATAGCTTTTCTAATATCCTGAGAGGTTACTGCTCTCACTTTCATTTTAGCCAACATATTGACGTGAGCAGCCGCGAGAGTGGTCTCTGGTAGTGGGGGTAACACTGGAACCGCCGCCGGGACAGCCGGGGCCACAGGAACTCCAGGAGCCTGTTGTGCCACCGGGATCTGTAGCACTGCCTGCCTCAATGCGGGCTGTTGTTGTGGCTGACCATCACTATTAGCCATCTTGGTCAGTAAAAAGATAAGAAAGCCGGAGGAAAAAAGAAAAAAAATTTAGAAGAGGAAAAAAATTCAGTGAAAAATATTCAATAAGTATCCGGGATTTTGGCACCACTTATGAGCACTTGGACTGAAAGGCTTGAAGAAAAAGGAAAAGAGAGAACAGAATTAAACCTCATGCTTACTAGAAAGATACTGCTTTATTGTCTCTATGATGCTTCTTATAGACATTATTGAGGTTTATTTACATGGGGAGTTAGGATTAGTGTTGTATACAGGCCTTGTCTAACCATAACTTATATTTGTAACTTAGGAGTAGTCAAGAACAAAATGCAAAAAAAAAAAGTTATAAGGAACGAATGGGAGTGAGAGATTGCCTTTATTGAGTCCAATACTCCTGGATCCAGTTTATTTTTTAACAATCCAACCTTTATTCTATAATATATTATGTTGTAGTACCATACAAAATACACTTTTCAAAGATAAACAAACTTCATCTTTCGGTATTAGACATTTGAGCCAGCAAGTTACTTATTTTTTGATTTTCTGCAGTCAAAATATCAACGATACAAGTCACAAGGAAAACATTAGGTTTGTCCACGGAAACAAATAGCTTTTATGCACATTCCTCTCAAGCTTACTATATTAAAATACAACTAGTAAAAACAAAAAATAAATATGTATAATTATTTTTTATTTTTCCTATTGCCGCATTGATTATTTTGTAGGCAGATTGCATTTTGAAAAGTCAGATATTTCATAGATCTGAATTAAAGTTGGATTACAAAATATGTTCTGTGGTTTTATTATTCAGATTAGATTTATATGTACAGGGTTTCCTGTAAGTGTTTACTAATGTAACAGAAAAAGACTTGAAAGTGAAATTCTAATTGACGAATAAGGGTTGTTATCATGAAATAAGGGTTTCATTCTTGTGTCCCTTTCTTTTCATTGTTTCTCCATATAGAACAGACAAGTAACTTAGTTGGAAAAATAGTTGTACTTCTTAAATTTATTCTACCAGGTCATTCAAAAAGTCCTGTCGTTTTTTTGGGGGAAATTATAAATAAATAAATATTTTCAAAGAATCACCTATATTCATCAAAATATCCACCGTTACAGTCGGTAACCTTCTCCCAACGAGATGGTAAAGCCCAAATTCCTTCCTTAAAAAACTGTTGATTTTTACTGCAAAAATAAGTGGTCAGTTCGTGAATTAGGTTGTCACGGTCTTGAAAACATTTTTGTCTCAGATTGTTGTCGAGATCTCTGAATAGGTGATAATCAGTGGGTGACAGGTCAGGGGAATATGGTGGGTGAGGCAAAACTTCCCAGCCTATTTCTGTCAATTTTTCCCTGGTCAATTTGGCGGTGTGTGGTCGAGCGTTGTCTTGAAGAAGCAAAGGTCTTCTTCTGTTGACTAAGCAGGGATCAAAAGTCTTAAGCTTGGATTGGCAATGGTCCAGTATATTGCAGTATACTTCTGCAGTGATGGTTTGCCCTTGATTCAGAATCTCAAAATGCACTATACCTTTGGCTGTCCAGAAAACAATGAGCAAAACTTTCTTTGGATGGAGATCTGGTTTTGGAAATTGTTTAGGTTTCTCATCTGCCGACAACCACTGATATGATCGTCTGAAGTTGTTGTACAACACCCATTTCTCATCACAGGTGATGATTCGATTCAAAAAGGGTTCGACTTTCAAGCGGGAAGTTAACGAAGATGCAGTTGTCAAGCGAACAAGCATATTGGCATCTGAAAGCTTATGAGGAATCCATTTATCCAGTTTTTTCACTTTTCCCAGTTCTTTAAGGTAATTCCAGGCAGTGGTGGCTGAGATATTAAGTTGAGAGGCTATCTCTGAACAACTTTGACGCGGATCCAACTCTACTACTCTTCGAACGTCCTCCTTATCAACTACAGTTGGTCGACCTGAGCGTGCCTCGTCTTCTAGTGTCTCGTCGCCTCCACGAAATTTTGAAAACCAAAATTGTGCCTTCCGCTCAGACAGCACATCTTCCCCAAACACGGAGCATATTTTTCTAGCAGTTTCGGCAGCTTTTGAGCCAAGTTTAAACTCATAGAGCAAAATCGACCGAATTTGAGTTTCAACTGGAATCATTTTAACTAGACAGTTGGATGGTGACTGCAATAAATTAATCCTCCTTAGCCTCCTATTCATAAAGTATAAACATTTGTGTTTACATGGATAAAAGTTGTATTGAACGGAATTAATTAGCAAACACTCTAGAATCAAAATAAACAACGAACAAACGAAAAACGACAGGACTTTTTGAATGCCCTGGTAAAACGTTTCTATTTATAATAAATTTAAAGAATTATTTATTTATTCTTCTATAACTTATTTTTTGAAACTATGAAACAGACAATAGTTGTAACTTCAAAAAATTATAACATTTAATAAAAAATATTAAAAAAGTAAAAGCAAACAATAGGCTAAAATCTCACGATTGAGGAAGTAGTAATAGTAATTATTAAGTACCTAAGAGAAAAGAAATTGATGCAAATTATTTTCAATATTAGTGTAGAAATAAATAATAGCAGAATACCAATACAAATTTACTTTGACTGTTCTCAAATTTAGGTATTGCTATGAGAAAGTTAGTTTTAGCAGCCTTGAGTTGCCGTATAGTTCCCAGCCAGTAGCCACCTCAAACCGTTTCCTTCCATTTATAAACAAAAATATATTTTTCTCTTTACGGTCGTTGTATAAATGCCATAATTTCATGGAATGTCTCATTGGTTTCAGTGAACAGTTCTGCAAGTGCCTATAAGACCACATTTTAAAAAATTTATCGTTAACTCGTATTTTTGCATCTTATTTTCCTTATTATTGGATTGGTGTTTTTAAAACCTAATTTCAGTAACTTCTATTTTCAAAAAACACAAAATGCACTTTACAGATCTGAAATCGGACCATCCGTTCAGGAGTAAATAGAAAAGTAAATTCTGGTGCGTTCCATGAAGCAGTGCATTTAGCCTTAATATTATTTTTTAATATGAATTAACTCTTTTCTAGTGTAGAATTCTTGTGAGTGTTACTATACTGTAATCTTCCAATTTATGCTATAAATATATTCTATTTTTATTTACCTTATTTCATCTGTATAATTTTTTTCATATTCTCTATGTGTCTATTTAATCTTTTATTTTTATATATCAAGTTTACCCAAAATTGTTTGAACTGTTTTCAAGATAATGGTAAAAAAGTTTAAAATCAATGTTATAAAGTCACATTTACAGTAAGTTGATTCTAGCAAAAAAAATTCTGTAACATCGCAGGTATATAACTATCATAAATACATAATTTCAAGCTTTTGCTTTTCATTTTTGAGCTAGGCTGACCACATACACACATATCCTTTTGCGAGAATTAGTTTTGGATTCAGGGGCTTTAAGGCGAGTGTTCCTGTATAATTTAAATTCTTTCATTTTCACAGTGCTTTCTGTTGCTACATATTTCATATTTAGGTAAATGATAGTATTCAAACTACATATTTCATATATAAGTAAAAGAAGATTAAAAAAAAAAAAATTAAGACACTTTAATGACAAATTAGTGTGGAATCAGCAATGTTTACTGAGCTATATTTTGCTTGTGACCTTTAACTGCCAGAACTGATTGTAATTCAATAACATCTATACTATAGGTCTAATGATAAGGAATGCGATATCTCAAAGCTCTGATCAAAAGTATTTAGTGCAGTTTTTTTTTGTTTTTTTTTACTAATGTCCATTTATTCATCCATGTAGAACTTGTGGTTATAGCTAAATTATGTAATTTATCTCATAAAATAATTATCTTTTGTATTTTTTAGCTGTTATGAATTATAACTTTTAGTATGCCATTTATTTAAGTATCTTATTAAATTCAAATCTAATATTCTTATAAATTCTGTTTATACTTTCAGAATATTAGTTGCAACACCTTCCAATTCAGCAGCAGATCTTTTAGCAGAGAGGATTTTAGAACATGGTAATGTTCAACAAAATAAGATGTTGAGACTTGTTGGATTATCTGCTTTTGAGCAAGGAAAGATTGCTGCATCATTGTTGCCTTATACTGCTATGATAGATGTTAAAAATGATGATGATGAAAGATATGGTAAGTTTATGTTATTGTTTTAAATTAAAGATAGTTGTTAGTCGTTTTTCCCTTCCCATTCCCTCTTTATCTCTCTCAACCCTCCTCCCTCTACTGTCTGTCTTTATCTCGCACCCTATTGACAATTGGCTTATAATTTTTTATATCCTATCTTTCCTGCTTTTCCAACTCTCTCTGTCATGGGTAATGCCCTTGTCACCTATTATAGCATAATTGGTTGACACCTATTATGCTATAACAGTCACCTGTTATAACCCCTAATGGGTTACTTACACAAATGTCAGAAATATTTTCTATATGATGTCCAAATCTGAAATTTGGTTAAAAAATTCATTCTTTCATCGAGTATTCCCTATGCCATGATAGATTTGGTGATTCAATTTGAATTATCCCTGGTTTTTCTTATCTCCACCTATTCCGTTGTTGTATAATATCAGTTAATTTCAACACAAATATGATTTCTGAATCCTATGATAGATCTGTTCTTATCATCCTAGTCTTTATTTCTAATCCATTCTATGCATTTTCTGACTCACTGGTGGTTATACATAATTCTTCTATACTGGTGTAGGATACTTGTAATCCTCATTTTACCAATGATTAGCCTCTGCCAGTTGTCCTAATCTTGTACAGCCACCAACCACCACAAAAAAATCTAGAAAAAAAAGTTATAACCAGTTTTGAAATTGAATGCCTCATATGTATCTTAAGTTCTATTCAGAGTTGGCTTCCTTTACTACTGTTTCCAGATTTCGTTCCACAATTTATCTTCATTCAGCATTTAAAAGCAGAGACAGGATTTTTATGCAATCACATGTTTATCTCCTTTCATTATTAAGCAACTGACAGGGCCACACCTGGGATTTTGTAATTTGGGTACTGCCAAGTATACAAGAGCCATCTAAATTGGATTGGATATGATATATGATCGTATTGCAGACAAATAATTATTTTTGCTCTTGGGGGTTTTTAGTGTATACAGAGAAACGAAAACAATAATGGTGTATTTGGAGCATTTAATTTTATATTCTAATACATTTTTGTTATTTATTTTAAGGTATTTCTCAAATAGAAAATCTGATATTGGATCAGTTAATAAATTTTGTCGGTTTCTTACTTCCAGTATTAAAACTAAAATAAATCTAGGAAAACTATTCTGTATTACACTGCATAAAACATTTGTTATTATAATCATATAGCACTTACCATTTGTTACAATAATGAGAAAATATTAGTAACAAAGTGATGCTTTGAGTATGAAAAATATAAATATGTTACAATATACATGGTGTTTCTGGGTTATGTGTCCTAACTAAAAATATGAATTAAGGATCTCAAATGCTTTGTTTAGGAGATTTTTAAGTTCAAAGATTTTCATTTTTAGGAATTATTTAGGTTATAATAAATGAATTTGTTGCTGCCAACATATGGTCCACAAATCGATTATTGGAACATGTGATTTTTATTAAGTTGAAAACACAACTACTCTCTGTTGTTTTTTATACTAAAAAATAGACAGATGACTTCTTAGAGTCTCAGTGTGCACACACATATCGTCTCCATTGTCTCCTCACTACATACTCGTAGTTGCCAGCATTTTGGCCATATGCGTCAGCTTAAATTATTTTAACCACGGCGGGCGGACTACTTCGGCTCATCCTCCAAGACGACAAGGCTGCCGAAACGTATGTCGATCTACCTCCACCAGAACATCCACTCAGAACAACAACCACAACCAGGGCCCCATCAATCATCGGTGATATAAGACTTTTTTTTCTTCTCTCTTTCGTTCAATTCATGTAATTTTGTAATAGTTTTAAGCTTTCTTTTTTTCCAATTTGTATATTTTTCTATATTTTTTGTTCCTTTTATTATGTTTACTTATTTAAAAATAACAAAATTCGGCTATTCTTTTCTTTTCACAACTTTTTTCATTTAGGCTAGTAAAGGTTCCTTTTGAACCCCTACCCGCCCTAACATTTTGGTCCCATCCGGGCCGGATATTTTTCTTATTTATTTTTTTCTCCGGTTGTCGAATTTTGTTATTGTACATTTTATTTCATCTTTTTTTTAAAATTATTTTTTAAAGAAAAAAATTTGTAAGGTACTCTATTCCGCCATTAATTAATTTCGTTTTTCTCGTCTTCTTTCTTCACTTATTCTCTTCCAGTTTCCTTTTTATTCATATTATTCACCTCTAAAATAAAAATAGACATACCAGGGGATAACAAAATTCAATTTGAAAAATTTAAGAGAAATTAAATTTCTGTTTATTCCAGATTAAAGCATGTACTTCTCAAGGGCGAGGTATTGCAAAAGACCCTGAAAAATTATTCTTATTTAAAGGTATGTACTTAGAACTGAGACCTTGTTACACTTCCTTCTGTGAGGCCTACAATGCCCTTAAAGAACTTTGCTCCCACTCAAATGTTTCATACCTTTTACCAACTAAAGAAGATCTTTCCCTCTTTAAATCCGTGCAGGAATATTATTATGAAGGTCTTGCCATCTATGAACATTACATGAACCCCACTCCTGTGGGTCCTCTTGCCTCTGCAGCCTTAAAGAAGGCTCATATCAATTATCTTCACTCGGTATCACAAGTCAATCTTTCCTCGCCAATGACTGCCAAGACCCATACTAGTCCTCATTCTATCAACAATAGCAGAATTACAAAGTGTCTAAGCTTTAAGAGAGTCCTCAATAACCATCGTTATAATTTACGTACTGTAGAAGGATCACTTCAGTCAACCAGTAATTCTAAAGATCTTCCTCAAAACTCTGGAGTCGCAGGCATACCTCTCTGTTCCAATTCTACATGCCAGTCTAGTTCTCTGGGTCATTGTAGTAAATTTATCAATTCCTTAGTAGTACAACACAAAAAAATATTCTATCCATTCAGCTGTGCCAGTGCCACTAATTGACATTTTGTTGGAAGTTACCTCCATACAAAATCTCTCACAACAGTTACCCTCTTCTTTGGGGTCTCCTAGCAGTCCTCATGGTTCTACTGGCCTCCAAGAGCCTGATTCACTGAGGTCAGATTGTCCCACTACATCTGATCCTAATAAATCTAACGACATTTCGTTTGAAAATATTTTTGTCCAAGACGAAACTCCAGGATCAAAACGCCCAGCTTTGTCAGATTCTAGTTACGCTAGCGACATTTCGCTGGTAAATAATTGTCTTCCATAACAGAATTAATATGTTTTTCAACTACTTTATTAAAGAAATGTAAACATAAACATTTATATTAAATGTTGTTCAAAGACTACCTTGAGCATAAGTAATGACTCGGCATCTTTCTTCCACAGCAGCAGTGGCCAAAAGGCACTAAATATGTTTTATTGCTTCTAAAGTTTCAATTATCCTTTTTCGTAAAAAGTTAAGGTCATTGACCAAATATAGACTTTTTTTTAATATCACATGACTATGTATGACACATCCGCATGCCGCACAGTGATAAAAAATGTGACAAAATCTTTAAAAATGAAAAGCCTTTAATCATGTTGATAAGTGTGGTTTCTTGCAACTTTTGTGTAAGTTTCATTGACGTATTGGGACATATGAAGTCAGGGACCTTTTGGTGTAACCAGAATGAGATTAGAAAAATAATCAAATTAACTACTATGAATTAGAATAAATTTTTATTTATGGGAAAAAATGATTTTAATAATAGAAAAATTAAGAAAATATTATAAAAATAATTCAATAAATTTAATAATGTAGACAGTTTTAGTTACCATCACTCGACTTTTCAAACAGACAATTATAACGAGTAGGTTGGTTGATGTACGACATGTCACAATAGGAGATCATAACACAAAAAAGGGCAATCCTTCCCTGCACCACTAAGACCCCCGGGGAGCGACGGTTCTGTATCACTTTTGAAATATTAGCTTAAAACGGGAAGAGGAAGCTTTAAGATGGTGAAATTGAGCAATATTTAAAAAGCACCTGGAATTGAAAAACTGCATGAAACCTTCAACTCCCACCCTCCTTGGTGGCCTTACTTATCTGACCTTTCAATCATTCATTCCTCAGTGGAGGATTTCATACTGTTTGTCAATTTCAGGCACTTTTTAAATATTGCTCGATTTAACTATCTTAAAGTCTTCTCTTCCCATTTTAAGCTAATATTTCAAAAGTGATATATGACCGTCGCTTTCATTCCATTGATCCTATGATTACCTCTCTTACCACAAATATTAAATTCATACTTGATATATATACTCTTCTCAAAATCCAAACTGTATACTATGATGCACGTGGAAATGAACCTTTAAATCTTCCTAAACTGAGAAGTGAGCCTATGAATAATTTTGGAACCGAAGTTCATAATAGTTGAAAAATACTTCTAATAACAAGATTTTCAGGGTAAAAAGAGGACATATAAAATGAAGTTTAAAAGGAAACATATTTTAGAGTCATTCCAATGAATGGCTAATTGTAGGAGGTTGTCCAGCATGGCTCTAATGCAAATTATCTCCTTTTTTTTTAACACAACAAAAATCCTAACAATTTTCTTTTTTTTAAACATATGAAATAAAACCTATATTATTATCTGTTTATGAAACTATGCAACTGGAATGACCAGGGATCAGAATTGTAATATATGTATGAGAAAAAGTAAGGAAGTGCTAATTAACAAAACTGGTTAGTCAGTGTCTTACATCATGAAGGTAAGGAGCTTAAGATGGTAGGTGCTCAATCCACAAGGATACCTTTACAGAGTAAGAGCCCTGAATGACAACACAGTTTGTTAAATACTATAAACAAACTGAAATGTCTGTAGAACAGATTAGACAAAATAAAAACATATACATGTATTTTCAAGCTTGTAAATTAAAGCACATGGCCACAACACACACTCACACATGCCAGCATAAAGGTATGATGAAGTGGCCTACTGCTTATGGTACAAGTGTTTAAAGGGTGGTCAAAAATATGTAAATGTATTTTCACTTTGGTAAGTGACCAGTTTTCTATTAAGAACCATGTTGCTCAAGATCTCAGGTAGATTATTAGACATTTTTTTGTCATCCTAACATCTATATATTCTTCATAATTATTTAATGAGTTATTAAAATCTTTTTGTTTTTATTACGAATTGTATTATTATTCTTTTGCATAATGATTTGATAATTTAATAAAATTGGTTATAATTTAGATTTCTTTTTTCTTATCTATATAGATAATTATATGATCTAATAAAATTAAATTCTTTTCTTTAGGAGTACAAGTCATCACTCGCGAAGCTCTGAAACAATTTAATATTGTTATTGGCACTATTGGTTGCGTCAATGTTTTATTCAATTTGGGATTTCCTAGAGGTTTCTTTACACATATTTTTGTTGATGAAGCTGGTCAAGCAACTGAACCAGAAATACTTACTGTATTGGGTATGTATTTTGTCATAAATATTAAACTTTTAAAATATAAAGTAATTATTGGTATGCTTTTCTTTTTAATTACATTGTATGTGGATCAACTTTCTTCTGATTTTGTTCTACTTCTGTTTGTGTTACAGTTCTTTTAAATACTCTAAATGGTCAAGTAATATTAGCAGGTGATCCTTTGCAACTTGGACCAGTTGCTTATTCTAAACTAGCTATTAAATATGGGTTCCAAGAATCACTTCTCTCAAGGTTACTCGATAGGTATGCATATTAATTTTAGCTTACAATATATATTATTTAGTCATTTAATTTTTCATTAGCTCAAATTTTTTTTCCATAGATTTCCATACAAGAGAGACGTAGTGGGCTTTCCTAAGAGTTATGGATATGATCCTCGTTTGGTGACCAAACTGGTCAACAATTACAGGTCACTACCACCCATATTACAGTTGCCAAATATGCTTTTTTACAATGGTGATCTAATTCCTAAAGTAATTATACTTTTCCTTAATTAATTTTCTTGATTTATTTACAGTTTATTATGATGAATGTGTGTCAAGAAATAAGATTTTAATAATTTACATTCTTTATTATTTTGTGATTTGTCATATTTCATTAGTGTTATTTTCTTCATATTTGATACCAAGAAGCTACTTCAGCAGTCCTCATAAATTTTATCCTGTCAATTAATGAACTTATTATTAAATAATAATTAATTATTTGACCTGATTAAAATTCCTTTAATACAGGAAAAATGTTATACCCATAACTTATGACTGTTTATAATAATAACAAGCATTAGTGAATTAAATGGCTTGATTCGACTATGGTGACCTTTTGTGATGGGATGGATTGAGGTGGTGGGCCCAGAACTCTCTTTGAAGCAGTGTGGGTATACTTTTGTTTTGGAAGTTTAAAGAGTTCGAGTTAAAAGAAAGTTCAGGCATGTGTTAAGAGGGTATGCCTATAGGCTTCTCTGATAGAATACTAGATTATAGATTGTGAGATACAGTAAAGTTAGCACCATACTTATGTCCAACCTGGCTCATTTTACTTTTTGAAATATTTGTTTCCAATGTTTACCACCATATTTGATATATGATAATCGCTTAATTTTGAAAAAAAGGCAAAAAGCTATGTTTTTATTTTGTATTAGATGAACTAAATTTTAGGAAAATAAATACATTAATTTTATGAAAAGTAAATTTGAAAATATTGACAGTTGAATTATTTCTTCAAGAAGAAATAAATGTATGAACAAAATAGTATGAAAGGCTTGTTAGTACTCTGAAAACTTTGGAAATCTCAAGTTTCTATTTTCTGCTTACTATTGTTAAAAAATATGAAGTGTGGGAATTTTAGATATGTGATTCTATAAATTTAGATGATGTTTTTTTCCAGTGATTAAAAAAGTTAAAAAGCTAGATAAAAACCAAGCCCTAAAATACTACTAAATGCAATACATAAAACACATCTAATAACAGGTCGATTTGTGAAACGTTAAACTTTCCATAGTTTTGGAAAAAAAAGTAGATTACGAAGTTGATGTTTTTAATATTTTTTTTTTTTTTAGAAATATTTAAAAAATATTGCTGGAAATTTACATTTACAGACAGAACATCTGATTCTTACTCTTTTGAAAATCTATATTTCAAACAATATTAATCTTAATGTTGATTTCCTTTAATATTTGTGATTTGTTAATTATATTCTTAACTTTTCTAAATGTTATAACAGACTCTTATTTTTAAAATTTAGGTATTGGAGAAGTCAAGTGAAGAAAGTAATTTATTAAGTAGATTAAAACTTCCGTTAATATTTGGAAAACCAGAAGGGAATACTCCTCCACTAGTTTTTCATGGTGTGCAGGGTATGAATCATCAGGAGAACTGCTCACATTCTTGGTACAACCCCCAAGAAGCATATCAAGTTTTTGCTTATTTAAATATGCTATATGAAGCCGGTGTATCTCCTGATCATATTGGCATTATTACACCCTATCAGTTGCAGGTAGTTTTATTTTAAATCCTTGAACATTATTACTATTTGATTATTATTAAGTTTTTCAATCACTTACATCGACAATTTATTTGTAATGCCCAGCATATATCCATTTATTTCTTACTAAAAGATGTATTGTATCTGATGTTACCCTTTTTGTTATATTATTAAAAAATGAATGCAACTACTAGAAAGATTTGTATTTTTAAAAGAGTAAAAGTTGAAAATAAAGATCCCTTTCTACCTACACAGCAACAAAAGAGTGATATTCTGTTGATTAAGGGATCATAAAAAATAAAATAAGGATTACATGTGATAATAGCGAAGAATCTTAATCATTTAAAAATTGAATGAAAATAAGAAATGGATTTTATTTTTATAAATTGTAAATATTTGTTTGTCACATGTTTTCCCTTTGTGTTTTAAAATGATCTTAGCAAAAAAAGAAAACAGGCTGATAGTTTGAAAAAGGAAAATGTGCTGCATATGATGCTCTGTTTGAGTGTCAGAGTTATTGTTTCCCCAAAACCAAGAACTAGTTACTTCATGCAGTCTGACGACTTGGTGATTGGGTTGATAATACCAAAGGCACTACCTAAGTTGTACATTTTTATTGTAAATTGCTAATGTTGCTTAAAGGATTCTATGACTGTTGTCCATTATTAGTATTTATATAAACTTATTTATACTATTTTGTTTTCTCATAGAGTTATTTTTTTTCCCCCACAGGTTATAAAAATTCGTCAGATGCTTGAAAAGGTTAACATGGAATCTCCTAAAATCGGTTCTGTGGAAGAATTTCAAGGACAAGAAAAAATGATAATAATTTTGAGTGTGGTTAGAAGTAATCTTGAATTTATCAGTTACGACACTCAAAGAGCACTTGGCTTTGTGAGGAATCCTAGGCGCCTGAATGTAGCCATATCACGTGCACGTGCTATGCTTATCATAATAGGTTTGTTTATATTGTAATATGCTCTTTTTTAGTAAATAGTATATTTTGATGTATAAAGGGTTTTGATATGTTTTATTTTATGTATAATTTTAATATTGTTATTTGTTATTTTAAATTAAAAAGCAAGCTAACAAGTTTTCTTTGTCTAAAAGAAATACGTTGTTTTCAAAACAAGAAAGATGGCAGTGCACGTCCTTCCAAAGTGTTTGTTGGGTTGGTTGTGTTAAGATGGACTGAAGTTTTTCAACCTTTGTTGTTTCTATACAGTAATTATAGAAAAAGAAAAATCAAACATGAAATAGAAAAACATAACAATTGTCAATAGACTGTTCGCATCACAAACCATGGCAAGTAAAGTGGATCGATTGTAACAAAATCGATTATTTTGGATTGATCAGTAAACATCGAAGATAGCGGAGAGGAGATGGGCATTCTTAGTTTGGATGGCCTGGTGAGAGGACGTACTTCGGCTGGAAGCGGGAAAGCTTGAAAGCCATTGTTAGAAGAGAGGCAACTTGTCAAGCAAGAGGAGGAAGCCATTTTGGACGCTAGGACAAGAACAATAGAAACAAAGAAGATTGTGAACTTGGTTAGTTTTATTATAACTAAATTTAAATACAATTGTAACAGAGATATTAATTTAATTAAGTTAATAGTAAAAGTGTTTGTATTCTGATTGCCTAGCAACTACACGCCCTGAGATTAAGAGTCTTTTATATAATAAAATTATATTATTCATTAGTAGTAAAGTTCTTAACTTGAACCCAAGCTATCTCTTACATTTGAAATAAGTTTTATATAACTATCAAAATTCTTTTTATTTTATTTTTAATATTTTCAAATTATTACAATATTGAATAGTTAAAAGATAATAATAGATACGTTGTTAGTTTGGATTTTTGTATATAGGCATTGTAGAAACATGTGGAGAACCATCATTGGTTGCCCCATAAAAAGTTTTGCTTTTATTTCATATTTTGGTAGAGAGTGATTATTAAGTTTGAGCTTAAATTACTCAAATTTCAGGCTGTTGTAAGGATTAAAATTTTAAATTCACTGTAAGTTTTCAGTGATATGACTAGTGCTTTATTTAGTGGATTTAGTTTACTTCACCGATACTGGGGAATAAGCATTTATATTACTAGGACTATTAGTAAACAAGGTCTTTTTATACATATGAACATTATAAAATTTGCTGAATTTGAAAATTTTAGGAGCGATACTATCAACTGACAACCAGTTGATAATATCCGTTATACACCAATTGGTCAGATATATAAGTTATATACCTAGTTGTCAAAGGTGGTTTTTAAAGTGAAGGCTGTTGTGATTTGTTAACACACCAGTTCAACTTAACTGTTTTTGGATCTGAAATGGCTTGGCATGTAAGGTATATACTTTTTTAAAAAGTATAAAAAGACTAAAATTGACCAGAATATGGAACCTGTTCTATTAACATTTAATTCAGTTGATTTGAGAAATGATATGCTTAACAAATTAAAATATAATTGTTCACTGACAATGATATGCATCCTGAGAGACCATTAAAAAAAGAGAGAAAATAACGATCTCAAGCAAAATGAGTATAAAGCATAACATGTGAATTATCTAGAAGTTTTAGGTGAAAAGGATACAAAAATATTATTGAAGAAAAAGGATCTCATTAATAAATTTCATGTTCATATTGGCATCACACTGGCTAATCAAAATACCGGTATTAACAACTAAAAAGATGAAATATATATGCTCTTTCAATGCTACTACACTGGTGGAAGATAATAGATAAAATCAAACTTAAAGGGAGGGAGGGAGGGAGGGAGAGAGAGAGAGAGAGAGAGAGAGAGAGAGAGAGAGAGAGAGAGAGAGAGAGGGGGGGGGGGGGAGAGAGAGAGAGAGAGAGATTAGTTGTATGTTTCTTTGATCTTAATAGTTGTTATATTTGGTTTTTATGTATTTTAATTTTTTTTTTTTTTTTATAATTGCACATTTTTATATGGTTATGTATACATGTTCTAATATTGTTGTATGAACATATTTTAATATTTTTGCCTGTACAAATTTTAATATTATTATATGTACGTACTTAAATATATTTATTATATCTTTTTATTTTATACGTTAATATACTTATATTTTAATTCCAGGAAATCCACATCTTTTGTGTCTTGACCAGCATTGGAAGAAAATAATACAGTTTTGCATTTCCAACAAGTACTATACTGGTTGTGATCTGCCTTCTGGCTTGACATAAAACAAGTAGAAGTTTTTAACTTTTAATTATTGTAATTATGAAGCTGTGATATTATACATACGTATTAAATTTTATTTTGACAAATCTTCTCTTATTTTAATTATGGTCCTGGTTGAATTTACTGATGTGAATACTGTCTTCTTCATGTCATAAATCATATCGGAATGAATATTATTGATTTTTCATGAATGATAAAAAAAAAAATTGTAAGACTTTTAAAACTCTCTTCAACGATACAGTGTGTTTCTTAGTTGGCATCTAGTTGCCTATAGAATCTAAATAGAGAAATAAATAAATTTATTTTTGGTTAAAAATCATAAAATACTAGGATATGAGATTTTAAAACCAATAGAACAGGAAAAGAAATATTACTCTAGTATTGGTTGCATCTGTACTAATTGCTCAAAGTTAGTATAGATAACACAGATAATACACAAAAAAAAAATAACAAATATATCGAATGAAGCTAAAAAGTTAAGAAAATTAGTTATACCTTTGTTGCATTTTTGCTAAACTATTACATTACTAATCAATTCTCAGTAGTACACATATGCCACTCCTATCAATAAAACTTAATTATTAAAGATGTATTTTGTAATAGGGTAACAGGAGAGCAGGATGTCAGAGAAGGTGACTCAGTTTACCTGGGACTGCCGACAGTGAGTCTGATTGAGTGAGCTTTAACTCCTGCTCTTCTACGGTGATATAGAAAATTTTCCTGCTAGGATTGGCTTAGAAAATGGCTGTTCTATTCTAATTTTAATTATTATTTTCTATCTTAAGCTTGGTCATTACTAAGCTTAATTATTATTATTATTAACCTTAAAATTTTAATGCATTATTTCATTTCCAGAAGTTTCACTTCTGTCAATTTCACATTTTTTTGTTTCCGAGTCATAAGAAACTATGTGTGATACTAGTATGAAAAAACTTACTCTTCTGCCATGTTTGTGATGTGGAAGAAGTTTTTTTAACAAAATAAAAAATAATATTTCGGAACTCAAGGTTTGAGTGTTTTCATTCTTTTTTTTTCACTTAATGAAACTAGGTGTTAAACTAATAAAAAAAAACAACCCTTAATCTGCCATGTTTATGATCTATTGAACCTTTTGTCGAAAAAATTACAAAACCATATTTCAAAACTCGAAATTGAGATATTTCATACATTTTCTCAAGTCCGGTGTAGTGAAAATTATCTTCTTTGTTTAATTTCTTTTATTTAAAAATCATTCAGAAATAACAACTTTTCGGGGCCATCAATAGGTACACTGCAATATAAATCAGTTTCTTTCAATTCAGTATATAGATCCAAATAGCTTATGTGCTTTAATATAATTAAAATAAATACTCATCATTGTTATATTCTATTTAATTCATTTATATTACTATAACTTCTCTCCTTACCTAGTCCAAAAACTAAATTCTAATGATACACCAATATTCTTTTATTTGTGAAAATCTACAATAAAATGTTTAAAGTTAAGTTCATTAAATTACTTATAGGTATTTATTTTAATTAAATTATAACTCATTAGTTATTGTTAAGTTAAATAGAAGATAACATTGATAGGTACTTATTTTTATTTTACTAAAGCTCATTAGTTATTAGGTTAGTCATTATTTGGGGGCATTCATCTTTCATTTAACATATTAAAGTGTGTTGAATGGAGAAATATTTCCTTCTTTTAGCATGTTAAAATGATATAACATTTAATATAGCTGGGATTCTTTTAACAGGTCTGCTAAATGGAGAATGATGTCATGCAACAGACCAGCAGTGCTTTACACCATTATATCTTGATGTTTTGATTGGTTAGTTTCTCGTCTTTCGTGTTGGGTTTGTGTTTATTTTAAATTTAACTTATCACAAATACCCCTAATATAGCGAATGAGATATATATTTCAAAATTGGCAAACATAGTTTTTAGTCAGTAATTGACAATGAATTTACTATAAGTAAAATTATTAACAACCCCACAAAAATTAAATTGGTAGGCCCAACTTTAAAATCGAAAATATTTATATTTGAAGGTCCATTATGACTAAAAGGCATTCACTTATGACAAAAGGATTTCACCATCTACCACCAGATCTATAGTTGTTATCATATCTCCATCTGATTTAGCTAGAATTTTACTTCTAAAACAATTTTTGTACATTTTTCTTTAATTTTTCAATTAGTTTTGAGACTTGATAGATACTGATAATCTGAAAATTAGATAGAACTATCGAAGCCAAAAAGATATTCAACTTTGGTTCTATGATAGTTTATCACCAATATATTTCAAAATTATATAGAGCTATACTTTTAATTCCTGGGAAAATATTCAAATTTTTTTCAACTTTTTATTTATGACTCCTAAACGATGCCTCCTTATGAAAAAGATCAAATTCAAGAATAAAAGAACATTAAATTCTGCTTTGTATGAGTGATTAACATTGTAAATTTGTACCAGAATTATGGTCGCAATGACTGTGGTAACATTACAATAGTTTACCAATTTGGCCAAAATATGACTTCCAGACGCATTTACCTTGGAAAAGGCTTTTTTAAATTAAAAACCAATAGAATAAAAGTAGTTTATGGTCAAATTTTGTGTGTAGTAGTACAAGGAGGCACCCAGGATCAAAACCAGGGGGGGGAGGCAAACCATAGTTAATCAGGTTGTGACATTTCAGCACTGTAAACGCGAATGAAACCAAAATTTTAAGAAAATTATATATAATTTTGCATAAATTATATATAATGTTGCAGTGCTTTATTAGTTATTACAATTAGTATTTGCTTGAAACAAAAATTAATTTTTATTAAATTATTCATTTTTTTTCACTTCTAGAGGGGGACAACTTTTTAATTCTTATAGTAGATGCATTTTTGTTAGAAAGCTCAGTCTTAGAAGTTGTATCCAAAAAAACTCCATAAACAGCCAACATTCATGTTGTGGTCGTTTCATATAAAATGTCAGTTTTCACAGGAAAGATTATTCAGTAAAACAACTTTATGAAATCAAAAAGCTGGTCTGAAGTGCTATGAGGTACATATGTAACCAGTTGGTTTATGAACAGCTTGACAGACTTACTACATTAAGAGTTACTCAGTTGACGCAAAATTTAGTATTATTTAATTGGTTGTATAATAACATTTTTGATAGGATCCACTATTTAGGATTTATAGGTGAAAAAGCAAAAAGAAGGGCTTAAAAGTTCGAAATTCATTACTTAATTAAACTAATTTTTGGGCCCTTTCATATGAAATGTCAGTTTTCACTGAAAAGGAATTTAATTTATGAAATCAAAACATTATTCTAAATACTTACCCTCATTTTCTAGACATTTTCCCCAACATGTTACCAACTTTTCAATACCACAACTGAAAAATTCAGGGTTTTATGAAGAAATTAAGTCAGAAAATGCGTTTTTGACCTGAAAACCATTTTTTAAAAAATACCTTTAAGGAAGTTGTCCAAATTTCTGAACAGATGGAAATCACTTGAAGGTAAGTAAGTTTAACGAATAAGGTGGGTATGGAAGAACTTTGTAGTTTAATTTTTCACTGTCTGCCGTGAAACATAGAAATTTGGCGTGGTCGTGTAAGAAGAGTAGGTCCCTTCAGATTAACCAACGCGAGTTATTTTTTTGACGAATTATGTCAATATTACTGCAGTACGATATGAATGTGATGGTTTCAGCCCTAGGTAAAAAGGAGGAATGAATTATCGCTGTCATTGATCACACGGAAACCAATATTTTTTTTGGATGCAAATTTGGTTCTGCCATGTGTCCCCTGGTCTTTCATAGAATTTTACCAATGGTCTGACCAACGCCTATCCCATAAACGTTTCAAACCACCCGCAAATGGTCCGATCATTACACTCTTTCCCCAACACCGTGGTAATGTTTCTTGCTGTTGGGCTGGCGAGTGTGCAAGTTTGAACTCAAGAAAAAAAATTACTCGAAAGTCACGTGTTGCCATAGTCATACTTAGGGATACTAATACCTCCGGAATAATTAGACGTACAGATGTCTTTTAGCACTCAAATTATAGCTAGTTCAATGTAATATCTAGTATGTATTATGTTTATCTTCGTAGGAGTAATAGTTTTCATATTTGAAAAAATATATTGATTTTTAATTGTTCAGACTATGTTTCATATGCAAATATCATAAAAATTACAACCCATTCGAAGATAAACATTATAAAGTACTTTTTTGTACATTAAACTGGCTTTAATTTGAGTGCTTGTTGACATCAATATTTTGTGAATTATTTTGTCAAAACCTACTCCTATGAATATAAAAGCCGTAAACTAGTGTAACAGTGAGCGAGCACGGAGTACTGCTATAACCCGCCAGCGGCCAGCACTACAAGCGTCTAAGAAGCTGTATAATTGTATATAAGTTTAGCATTATAAAAATACGATCCCTTGTATAAATGTATATATGTTAATATGTAAAATGTAAGAATGTTAATTATAAAATAAAAAGAGATTGAGCAATAAGATTCTACGGAACTATCTCAAGTAGAGT
>NW_027112031.1:478032-485993 GCF_000696795.3 Halyomorpha halys
TCCGGGTCTAGTCATAGCACTGGTGGCTTACACTCTACTTGAGATAGAGAAGTTCATTGCTAATCTATTTTCTCAAGAGTTGGTTTTTGTTATGCTCACCTTAGACTATGGCCTATCTCCTCTCCCTTACTCCAGCAATCTTAGTCCGTCCGCTCGCTTCATCTCGGCAACTAAGATTGTAACCTAATCCTTAACGGTTACACTGGTCCGTCCGCTTCATCTCGGCAACCAGTGTAATTTCCCGTCTCCCCCCGGCTTTAGTCTGTCCGCTTCATCTCGGCAACTAGAGCTGCACCTAGCCTTATCAGCTTACTGGTCCGTCCGCTTCATCTCGGCAACTAGTAAGCTGGCTCCTATCATGACAGTTCTAGTCCGTCCGCTTCATCTCGGCAACTAGAACTGCTACTCTGCCTCAGACTCTCTCACCTAGACCTCCTCTACCTAGTCAGTGTCCAGGGCTCATCCCCTGGCACGGCCTTCCTTTCAAACTTATTATGAATACGCCTAGTCGTGGGCCTTCTGTAAAGAAATATCAGGCTGGAGAAATCGCCTAAGACCAGACAACCCCGACACTAGTTTACAACGCTTTAAACTAGTTTTAATTTGAGAGCTAATAGACATCTCTACGTCAAATGATTCCTGAGATATAGATTTCCCAAAATATATCCACCAACTGTTCTGTTTGTTCAGACATAATTCCATGTGCGCATATAAAAATAACTACCCATATAAACATAAACGTTATAAAGTACTTTTTAGTTCATCCAACTGTTGCTTTTTAAAAAATCTGGGTAACTATTGAACGTAAATGACTAGTTTAGAGCTCATATCATAGAATATTAATTCTACTTATTATTATTATCGGCATAAACTTAATTATTGAACATAAATACATACCATAAATAGAAAAATATAACAGGTTTGCTGTGAGAGCATCAACCATCTGAGATTGCTGGCAAAAATATTGGTACGATGTATATAACCTGCGATGGTTGCCTTCTCCAATTTGTTTTCAACAAACATTCTGAGATCAGTAAAATGGCAAACTGTAAGTTATAATAGGAATAACGGAACCTAAAAAAGGTTCTTTTTTATTCGTTTCCCCCATTATTTTTATAGATAAGTATATTTTAACCGAAGAATCGAGGTATATTCATCTTGTCCCTTCAAAGGTGTGATCCATGAAGATGTCAACTCAACAATGTTACCTTACTAATTTTAGCATGTTCTCAGAAAGAAATCATCTATCAAATAAGTTCACTATTTTCTTAATTTTTTTTTCCCTTGGGTCCCAAAAATCTAGGGGGGAGTCGCGGCTCCCCTCTGCCTACGCCCATGTCCAGTGCCGCTCATGGCCACTGTTGCTGTGGAAGAAAGATGCCGAACCTATCTTGATACTCAAGGTAATAAGATTTAATATGATTATAATATAATATGTTATCCTTTACATTTCATTAATAAAGTAGTTGGAACACATATAGTATTCATTATGACCTAAATAATTCATAACAATGAAAGTCTACAGATATGAATATCTCCTGAACAAAAATTTAACGGATATACTTTCATAGGGTTTTTTTTTCTTGTTTTGAGACCCCAAACCCATTCAAGTTTAAATTGATTCAAATATAAAATATAATATATTCCTGAAAAACTATAGAAGTTAAAATAAAAAATAAACTTATTGGAGGAAGATAGTCCGGATGGTGGTCAATAAAGGTGTCAAAATAGTGAAATAAAACTATTTATGATTAACCAATGTTTCGCCCCACTTTGTAGGGCTTCGTCAGGGCTAAATAAAAAAACAAGATACAAACATTATAGAATTGACAGAACATTAAAATAAAAACGTTTCAAAATAATTATGTTTATAAAGTATATAAAAAAGAAATAATTATAATATGAAGAAGAATACATGGAAGTGAACTAGCAACTAGTTACCGCCACTCGGACTATCTTCCATTAAAAAATATCTTAGTTAAAAAAAAAAACTTGACTACGAAATAATCCCATTTTTTCTAAGTGACGGACTTTTGTTGCATATCCGCTGTTAGTCCCGCAAGTCAAGAAGTAATTTTTCTCGCCTTTTTTTTTGGAGGAGTGGAGATAAATAATAAGTTTTCGATCTATCAATCATCCTTAATAACTAATATGCTAAAGTTTATAGCAAAAAGGTTGTAGGATGTCTAAGAAAAACTAAAAAATAACTTAATAAACAAAAATCTCTAACCACTCAAACCCCCTGGTTTCTAATCTTGCATCCTCTTCCATTCCTAACAATCCTCTGAGGCGCCTGAAAAGAAGATGGCCACGAGACCAGCTAATGTAAAATGTCATCAGAGTGCTACAAATGGGTAGTTTCTCTACACGCCTGTAACACTCCAATTTAACTTAGATCAGATTTACTAAATGTATTATAATGTACAGTTGTAAATAGCAATAAATAAATATTAAAAAAAAAAAATAAATAAACAAAAAAATTGACTACAAAATAACCCCATTTTTTCTAAGGTACGGAGTTTTTTTTTGCCCCTTAAACTTATTGTTGGGTTGTCAGTGAATTTGTCCATAAATAATGAGAATCGGGTGCCTCCTGCCTCAACTTACGGTTCCTTGTAAGTACGTTCCGTTCTATGCATCTATGCATTTCCTCATTTAGAAAACTGCTTGGATCTGTGCGTTCAAATATTAAGAAAGTATATTCATGGATTTTCAAAAGACTGAGTTTCGTTTGGTTGTGGAAGGCAATCGATTATTATTCATGGAAATATAACGTAACATTCCGTCCCTTAGGACAGATAAAATTATTTCTTGGTCAGTGTTTTTTTTTTTATTTAGAATCTCTCCTATATAGCTGACTTAGAATTCTCTTCTGATTTGGTTATACCGATAGTTGTATATTATAGACGTACTACGAAGAAAATCACAATGACTTGAACTTTTAATTAGTTGTGTATCATATCTCAGTATGGAAATATTCGAATCAAAAATGTTTGTAGTTTTAGGGAGTATTGTTATCCACCCTAAGAGTTTTATCAACCATCGTTAATAAATAATATGCTAAAGGTTATAGGATATCTAAGTTGCCCAAAAGATAAAGTTAGCCATGCGTATTTTTCTTCACAGAGGTTAAAAATTGAGTTAAAACGAAAGTTTGTTTGTGATAACTGCCACGATTAATGAAAAAGTAGAGTGGTTCTTTTGCTGTGTGAAATATTTCTACATGTAAATTTTCACTAACTTGGTCCATTGATTAATATGGTTAAAATACAGAAAAATATACTGTTAAAAAGGGTACTACAAGCGTGAACTATTGTATTTAGTTCTAACAATTATCCTTAATAACCAATGAATTCTGAGCTTTCAGGGTAAATCTGGTTTTTATTTTTATACAAGCGTGAACTAAAGTATTTATAATTTTCAAATTATAATGCAATGAATACATAAAATATAAATTTTTATTTACAAATATCCGAAAATATTTTAAAACTAGTCCTGTTCGATTTTGCTCTACGATTTTCCATTAATAAGATGCGAACATGCTGTGGTGAGTCAGTTTGTTGGGTATATTACTTTTACTAATTGTTTTATTGTCATTTATAATGATTTTTATTGAATTTGTAAGTTTTATTCTAACTACAAAGATGACGAATAAAAAAATATATAGTTTCAATAATGTCAACTAAATTTGGGTCCATTTCATCTTTGAAGAACTTGAGATCATAGTCAGCCTTATATTCAAATTTTATTGATGTATTGAAAATGAAAATGTGTTGGAAAAGTTTAGATTCCGTACAAGTGGGATAAAGTTTACATTCAAAATTCCTCAAAGCTTGCCTTATAGATATCCACTTTTCTGGATGTTTAGTAACAGCTTTATTTATTTATTTATTGCAATTTAAAACTGTATATTATAAAACATTTAGCAAATTTGATCTCAGTTAAATTGGAATGTTACAGGCGTGTATAGAAACTACCCATTGGTAGCACTCTAATGACGTTTTACATTAGCAGGTCTCGTGTCCATCTTCTTTTCAGGCGCCTCGGAGGATTTTCAGGAATCAAAGAGGGACCAAGGTTAGAAACTAGTAGGTTTGGCTGGTTAGGGAGTTTGTAATGAAAGGAATGATATCTGGTTCGGGCTAGATCAGTTACATATGGAACATTAAGGTCTTTATGCATGATTTTGTTTGTGACAAAGTAAGGAGCATTGAGGATTTTACGAAGGATTTTGGATTGCAATGATTGAATACGAGAGGAATTCGAAGGTTTAGTGGGGCCCCAAAGCTCAACTCCGTATGTCTAAATTGGCCTTATTACAGTCACGTAGATCAGTCTTTTATGATTGCTGATCAGTGGTGCAGTACGTTAATTTTTCCAAATTTAACCCCCATCCTAGGTTATGTTTAAAACTGATGTATGGTATTGCAAATTTCTCAACAATAAACAGTTAGTCACATTCTATGAAGATTAAACCACAAAACACAATTGGTAGTACAAGAACCGGGAAGAAAAAAAAGGCAGTTTTCTCACCCCAATTTTTGATCGCTTTAATGAAAACTATGTATAATTACTAGTCAAAATTGACGATTCTGCCAAGTATAGCTAGGGAGAATAAACCATGGCGGCTGTTTTAACCATAATTTTTCATTCGGAGCTCTATATCTTGAAAACTACCAACAACACTAGAAAATCTAAGAGAACATTATTTAAAGAAGAGTAAATTTTCTGTAATATTAGCCCTAAAAGAGCTATTTACGTCCAATAGTTCTCGAGATATAACTTTTTAGAAAGCAGCATTTTATAAAAATGTTGTATGGGACGTACTGAAAGATCAGCAGTTAGTGAATTTATTTTGAAGCTATATCTCGAAAACTATTTAAGGTAAATAACTCTATTAGGGCTTATATTTTAGCAAATTTGCTTTTCTTTAAATGACGTTCTCCTAGGTTTTCTTGTGTTGTTCCTAATTTTTGAGATATAGAGCTCCGAATGAAATATTAGTTTTTTTTATCGCTTTAATACAGCCGCCATTTTTATTCCCTCTACCTATACTTGGCAGACTCATGAGTTTTGACTAGTAATTATACATAGTTTTCATTAAAGTAATCAAAAGTTGGGGTGAGATAACTGCCTTTTTTCTCCTCTTGGGCTCTTGTACTTTGTGGATCTGTAATAAAATAAACAAAAAAGTTGAAAGTTTATAATTTTTGAACTAAAGTATTTTATTTATCGAAAGCAATATAACATGGATGCCACCCACCCGGGTGCTTGCAGTCAACAGAATGAACTTTTTGTCAGCATATTACTGTCTCCTAATTAGCAGCAACTGAAGGATTATCAAGGTACAACTGCCTCCCTAACTCTCTAAAACTGAGCTCAGATTAACTCGTGCAGCCCCTGAGAGACAGTAGTGTTTGTGTTAGCGTTTGATAAATTTTTAGGTGATGCATATGAGTTTTTTATATATAAATAATTGAGCGTATAATTTCAAAGTATGAAGAAAATGGTCAGTGTTGCGGCCCAAAAGAGAAACAAAAATATAAGTAGGGAAAATAAATATAAATAAGGAAAATAAATAGTTGTTAACTATTTTTGTTTCTCCTTTGCCCGCAACCCTGACCATGTTCTTCATAATCATTTGAGTTTTAAATATTGTATTAATTAGTAAACTATAATAAAACCTGATTTATCTTGAAAGCTCAGAATTCATTGGTTATTAAGGATAATTGTTAGGACTTAATACAATAGTTCACGCTTGTAGCACCCTTTTTAAAAGTACATTTTCCTGTATTTTAACCATATTAATCATTGGATCTAATTAGTGCAAATTTATATGTTGAAATATTTCACACAACAAAAGAACCACTCTATCTACTTTTTTCATTAATCGTGACAGTCATCACAAGCAAACTTTCGTTTGAACTCAATTTTTAACCTCTGTGAAGAAAAATATACGTGGTTAACTTTATCTTTTGTGCAACTTAGACACTCTATAACCATTGGTATAAACTTTAGCATATTGTTTATTAACGATGATTGATAGAACGGTAATTATTTACCTCCTCCACTCTTCCAAAAAAGACGGGAAAAATTAGTTCTTGACTTTACAAAAGTTAGAAAAATGAATAACCCGCTAATTCAACAAGGAATTTTTCTATTAAGGGAGAAATTTAGCTCTCGAGGACTAGCAGAACTCCCGAAAAACGACAAAAATGTTTGATGAAATATTTCCATACTGAGAAGTAGTGAAAATTAAAAGTTCTTCGAGTTCAGATAGCCCCCTAAGAGTTTTATATTCCTGTATTATTTTAAGAAACATTCCTGTTGTTTAAAATATGAAAAATACCATTCAAAAATACCGGGATTACCCATATGGACTTAAACCTGCTAAAAAGACAGACTCAGAAAATACGAACTTTTCAATTACAATTTTTGAGACTGGCAACGAACTCACCTATCTACGTTTCAAACGAGACCATTCTCATCGACCTACGCATTCTGACTGTAACGGACCACATTCATATGACTTACAAACGGCTTCGCAACAAACTACATGGACTTTCCAATAAATTTATACGACAGATGGCAACATGACATTCCTGACGTAACTCGACGTAGACTGAAGAGGAGTTGGATGCGAGCTCTTAGTGTGATAAAATAATTTACTTAACCTCAAGGGGATGCACCACTAGGGTGCTGTCTCTCTCATGACATGGCTGGATAGTACATCTTATTTGCTGGTTGTAAAGTACATTTACATGTGAAAATAAAAAAAATACTGAGGACTTTTGTGTTAATTTAATAAATTATTGTGTTAACTCTTTTCCTTTTTTAAGGGGAATATTTTAACATAATGATGATAAAGTTAACTAATTTAGTCTTCTTTAAGAAATGATCTAATACTCTTTTTCTTGCAATAACTAGTAATCAAGAGATTGTGCAATGAATGAAAAATGAGTGAAAAATGTTTTCTTCAATAAAATGAATTACCATTGTTTCTCTTGAATCTTGAAATAGTTCATTGCCTACCTTTGAAGGACATTTACTGTTCGTGTTGTTTAAACCAAGTGTATAAATGCATAATAGAAAATGCACTATTGAAATACCTACAGTATTATCCATAAAATCTTAATAAACGTAAATGGGAGTGTAAAGAAACAAAAGTGGATTTTTTTTACTTCTGGCCATAAGGAAATCAATAAAAAAAAAAAAAAAAAAAAAACCTTAATGCCGTACCCTACTCTGACACTTGGCACGTCAGTTGTTTATAAATAAATTTAGTTTTAAATCTAAGACTATTTATAGCTCCATACACGTACTTCCTATATGCCAAAATTTATGCAATTAAATCCTTTAAGTTTTATAAATTTACATAGTAAAGGTACTTGCAATACCTAAGAAGTTATTAGCTATAAGCTTACAAATGTATGGTGCACTTTTTCAATACAAATGCCATTTTGGGCCCATGCAGACCCAGAGAGTGGTTAACTTTTTACCATCCTCTTTTGCAAACAGTTTTAAATTATAGTTCAAGAGCCCAAGAGGAGAAAAAAAGACAGTTATTTCACCCCAATTTTTTATTACTTAATTGAATAAAAGCTGTTTTAAAACGTTAAAAAAACATTAATTTTTCATTTGGAGCTCTATATCTTAAAAACTACCAACAACAATAGAAAATTTATAAGAACATTATTTAAAGAAGAGTAAATTTGCTGAAACATGATGAAAGAGCTATTTACGTCCAATAGTTCTCGATATATAACTTTTTAGAAAGCAGCATTTTATAAAAATGTTGTATGGGACGTACTGAAGATCAGTAGTTAGTGAATTTATTTTGAAGCTATATCTCGAAAACTATTTAACGTAAATAACTCTATTAGGGCTTATATTTTAGCAAATTTGCTTTTCTTTAAATGACGTTCTCCTAGGTTTTCTTGTGTTGTTCCTAATTTTTGAGA
>NW_027112031.1:486118-563327 GCF_000696795.3 Halyomorpha halys
AATTTTGACTAGTAATTATACATAGTTTTCATTAAAGTAATCAAAAATTGGGGTGAGATAACTGCCTTTTTTCTCCTCTTGGGCTCTTGTACTATGTGGATTTGTAATAAAATAAACAAAATAGTTGAAAGTTTATAATTTTTGAACTAAAGTATTTTATTTATTGAAAAACTATATCTCAAAAACCATTTGGCGTACAGATGTCTATAAGCACTTATATTAAAGCTTTTTTTTATGACGTTTATTTTCGTAGAAGTAGTAGTTTTCATGAAATTTTCTAAAATAAATTGATTTATAGTTGTTCGGACAAATTTTTATTTGCCAAATTTATATTCATATGTGAATATCATAAAAACTACTATTCCTACAAAATAAGTGTCAGAAATTATTCTATAGTATGTTAAATTTCCTTTATTTTGGGTGTTGGCAAACATATGTGCGCCTTATGGCTCTAGAGATACATTAGTTCCAACATTTTATACGAACAACTAGAAATTAACATTTTGTCAAATATCATAAAAACTACTACTCGTACAAAGATAAAAGTTATAAAATATTTTATAGTAAATTTAACTAGCATTAATTTGAGTGCTGGCAGGCATCTGTAGGTCCAATGGTTTCTGAAATAAAGTTTTTCATAAATCAAACTTATTGTCGGAACAACTATAAATCAATGTATTTTAGCAAATATCATGGAAACTACTATTCCTAGGAAGGTAAAGGTCATAAACGACTTTATAGTATATTGAACTAGCTTGTTCTTGTTTTTCACAGATTTCTCATGATAAATTAACTAACTACTGATATTTCAGTACATTTTTATGAAATATTTCTTTTTAAAAGGATATATCTCGAGAAATATTGGACGTAAATAGCTCTATTAGGGCTAATATTTCAGCAAATGTACTGTTCTTTAAATAATGTTCTTTTAGATTTATTAGTGTTGTTGGTAGTTTTTAAGATATAGAGCTCCAAATGAAAAATTAATTTTTTTTTAAGGTTTTAAAACAGCCGCCACTGTTTATTCCCCCTACCTATACTTGGCAGGCTCATCAATTTTGACTATTTATTATACATAGTTTTCATTAAAATAATCAAAAATTGGGGTGAAATAACTGCCTTTTTTTTCTTTCCGGTTCTTGTACTATTAGAAGTCTTTGAAAGAAATCAGTTTGCTATTATTTCAAGGTTAACTTAAGATTTGGGAAACCCTGTCTCTATGTTGTCCCCCATTCCTTTACATTTACCAGATATGGTACGACTTATGAATTAAAAACGTTATGAAAAAAAAAGAATATTTAAGTGCTAAATATTAAACTACGTTCAAATAGTGATTGCTAAAAAGCATATTTCAAGATAATCTAAAAAGTTCTACTTTCGTTTAAAAAAATAAAATAAATAAACAAAAAATATATATATGTATATATTTGCAGTGTGAAAAATGATGCTTAATATAAATTATAAATTTGATATTTTTTATGTAATTTTAGGTTTGATGAGTGAATCATCATGGATGTTTTATTAATTTACTTGCCGAACCCAGTTCAAATTGAAAATTTATATTTTTAATCCTATTTTTTGATATTTTTACGTTTGAATATATCATTAAAAAAAAAATTGTCTATTTATATAATATTTTTGACGTTTCCTATTGGGCACAATGGTCTCCCGAGAGGTAAAGTCATTAATTATACTGAATCCCGAAAAATATTTTTAGTTACATCAAAAATACAAATAAAATTTTATATCAATTAATTTATGTCACCCATTTAGTAGTTAAAAATTTGCGTCAAACGCCCTATCTACACCATTATTCAAGCCATTTTCATTATTTGAAATTAAACAACCAGCTAAGTCGAATAAACTTATTTTTTTAAATCGTATTATTAAGAAGTGAAGAAAGTTACGAAGAAAGTGAAGAGAGTTCAGATCCATTTATTCCAAATATGCACGGTTAGGTATGTATAAAAAATAAGGTGAGTCGAAAAAAAAATACTTTTTTTTTTAAATCGTAATACCAAAGGTTCCAAATTAGGGAGATAAAAAAAAGGAGGAAAAATAAATCTTGCATTACATTTTTACGCAGATGATTCTTTTATATTACTTAACTTGCTTAAATGTAAAAGTAATAAATATATATCTTCGATTATTGTTTAGGCCGATTAAGAATTAGTTAAATAATGTTTACATCAGTAATGTTCTTTTGCTCCCGAAATATTTTGCTTTTTTTTTTTTTACCAGATCGGCCTTATGGTTTTAATAACAGATTGTTAGTTTTTTTTTAAACATTTGATAAGGGGAGGAGAGTATATTCGCGCGCAAAAGAAAACCTAACTATTTACAATGTCATAATTATTGAACAATTATAAATAATAAAAGATGATCTAACAGACGAAAACAAATGATATTTATAGAACTAATAAAATAAATAATTGACTTATATTGAAAAAATAAATAGAAAAACAAATGAAATAATGTTTTGGAAGAAAAAAAAAAATATATATATATATAATATTTGCTTTAGTATTTCTTTTTCGCATATTGTTTTTATATTTTCGGAACAAAATTGAGGTTGCTAACCTGAAATTCACCTTAAAACCATTGAAAAATATCAGAACTTTAAAAAAGCTAAAAAAATCCTATACTAATATAATGGATTTCCTCGGTATTTTATTAATCATATTGAGAGTGGAAAAACTTTGCAGATTTAAACAATTCTTTTTATAATTCTTGATCGGTTCAAATAGTAGTCGACTTGAGGTATTGCATTTACATAGTGGCAAGTTAATTTATATCGACCTTTAGATGAGTAAAAATGTAAGAATGTTATATATCGATTTGATTTATTTTTCTCCTTGTTTTTTATTTTGAAAAAAAATGTTTTATGGGCCCACCCTATTTATAAGAATTGCCTTATGGTACACGAAAATCGGAATGACTGGTTCAAAACTCTCATCACCAGTATCTTTCTTATCCGTTTACCGATCATTTTCACTCGAAAGTAATTAGCTGATAAGATAAGATGATATGTCCGTCATCAGAATGGTTGGACAACTCTTCCATCTTGTCTAAATGATGTAAATATTCGACGGCTTTTTCTACTGTTCGAAGGACCTTTTCCGTTTTAGTTGAATATTTTAAAATAAATAAAAATTAATATAGACTGATAAAAAAAAGAAGCTTGGTATTAATATAAGGTGTGGCGGAAATTTCTTTCAGTTTCGGTTACAAGGTTCAATAAGTATGGACATATTTATTGCTTTTCATTTTATCTCTGAATGTATACATACTGAAACGAATTAACTAAATAAAGATGATTTATGTTAGTATTAAGTGAGCCGCGATCGTGTACCCATGGCTACTGATAAAGTTCATTTAAGTCACTGTACTGGGTATGAATTCCAAAAAGGAAAAAATGTAACAGAAGCATGTAAAAATTTATAGAAAGTGTTTGGTGAATGGACAGTTTCTGATGGAACATGCACAAGATGGTTCGAAAATTTGAAACTAGGCGATTTCAACCTTTCTGATAATCTAAAGTTTCTGTGATAAGTGGAAATATCCGAGATTGGCCCCATGTTTGCGTGTCACATCTATCTACACTAATGTATAATTTATAAACAACAATCCAAGAAAATTGGAAGGACTTGGTACTGCTTTTTGATAATGCCAGGCCAAATTCTGCTTTTGGGACTTATCAGAAACTGTCAGAGGTAGGCTGAGAAATTCTCTTAGTACAAGAGCCCAAGATGAGAAAAAAGGCAGTTATCTCAACCCAATTTTTGATTACTTTAATGAAACGTATGTATAATTAATAGTCAAAATTATTGAGTCTGGCAAGTATAGGTAGGGGGAATTAAAAATGGCGGTGTTTCAAAGCGATAAAAAAAAACTAATTTTTCATTTGAAGCTCTATATCTTAAAAAGTAGGAACAACACAAGAAAACCTAGGAGAACGTCATTTAAAGAAAAGTAAATTTGCTAAAATATGAGCCCTAATAGAATTATTTACGTTAAATAGTTTTCGAGATATAGCTTTTTAAAAAGCAACAATTCATAAAAATGTGGTATCGGACGTACTGAAACATCATCAAACATTATAGTTTGTGAATTTATTTTGAAAAATTTATATCTCAAAAACCATTTGACGTACAGATGTCTAATAGCACTCAAATTAAAGCTAGTTTAATAAGCTATAAAGTAGCTTATGATGTTTATCTTCGTAGGAGTAATAGTTTACATGAAATTTGCTAAAATAAATTGATTTATAGTTGTTCGGACAAATTTTCATTTTTTTCAAATTTTATCAAATTTAACCACCCCTACAAAGATAAGTGTCATAAACTACTTTATAGTAAGTTAAATTTTCTTAATTTTGAGTGTTGACAGATATATGTGTGCCTAATGAGTCTAGAGATATATTTTTTCAAATATCTAACATCTTATACGAACAACTAGAAATTAACATTTTGTGAGTTTATTTTGTCAAATATCATAAAAACTACTACTCCTACAAAGATAAACATTATTAACTATTTTATAATCAATTTAACTAGCTTTAATTTGAGTGCTGACAGACATCTGTACGCCCTATGGTTTCTGAAATAAAGTTTTTCATAAATCAAATTTATTGTCCGAACAACTATAAATCAATTTATTTTAGCAAATATCATGATAACTTCTATTCCTACGAAGGTAAAGTTAAGAAACTTCTTTATAGTCCATTAAACTTGCTTTAATTTGAGTGCTAATAGACATCTGTACGTCACATAGTTCCTGAGATATAGATTTCTCAAAATAAATTAACTACTAATCTTTCAGTAGATTTTTAAGAAATTTTGCTTTTTAAAAAGCTATATCTCGAAAACTATTGGACGTAGATAGCTCTTTTAGGGCTAATATTTCAGCAAATTTACTCTTCTTTAAATAATGTTCTCTTAGATTTTCTAGTGTTGTAGGTAGTTTTTATGATATATAGCTCCGAATGAAAAACTAATGTTTTTTTTAAGTTTTTGAAACAGCCGCCATATTTTATTCCCCCTACCTATACTTGGCAGGCTCATCAATTTTGACTAGGTTAATTAAGGTATAATTACCTAGCTTCCATAAAAGAATTCAAAAATTGGGGTGAGAAAACTGCCTTTTTTTCTTCTCGGCTCTTGTACTATTTCGCATCCACCATACTCCCAGATTTTAACACGTTCCAATTATCACTTGTTTCTGTCCTTATAAAATTGTTTGCATGAGAAAAAATTCGAAGACAAAGAAAATATCACACAAGCAATGGTTAGATTTTCGCCTCCAGCAATAAGACATTTTTAAAAAATGGGATAAATTACCATCACGCTGGCAAGAAGTCATTAATAATAATGGCAATAGTATTATTCAATAATGTTTATTAGAAGTATGAAATATTTATTATTTTGAACATTCTGGCAGGTCTAATATTATAACACTGCGGTTTAAAGGAACTTCAAATAAATGACACTTTTAAGAAACAATAACAGGAGCTAGAAAAGTATTACTTAAACTTTTATGACTTATTAATCTGCAACAACTTTTTTTTCAAATAAATCATCTATTATTATAAGCATGTGTGCTTCTTTCAATGATCTATATTTATTTGTCTCCTCACGCTACAGCATAGGTACTCCATAACGCATTTCTTTCATTCCTTCTTGACCCGTTCTATAGAGAAGGTTCACTGCACCGAAATATGTACATGTAGTAAGATTCTTGGCTTTTCGGGATTTGCCTTGTTACGCATGGACCGAACAGGCCATTTTTTACACCACTACTACAGTTTGATTACAAATAAAACTTCATATAATCAACTTATTTTGAAAAAAAAAATTATATTATTAAATACATTTGGGATAATATAAATATAATAACTGAATTATATTACGAGTTTTCTGGAGTGGAGGAAAAACTAAAAAATATATATTTAAAAACTTAAAACTTCCTGAATTTTTGGTCCTAATTAAGTTAGTACTTCCACACAGGAAATAGTTATAAAATTTTATTATAATTAAATTTACTGGAAGATTATTGATTGACCGTGTGTATAGATGAATGGAATATGGTCCGGGTGCGGTAAAAAAAAACAACTCAAATAGTAGATAATTATACTATTTTATTGAGCCAACGTTTCGCCCCACGATGCAGGGCTAAAAAAGATACAAACACTATAGTTACAAAAAGGAAAAAAAGAAAAAAACATAAGTGTAAAATAACAGGGGTATAAAATGTAAAAAAGTAAGATATAATAAGAAAAATTAAAGGTTATAAATAGTAAATGAAAAGGGTAATAGTAACAGATAGATAAGAGAAGAAATATTAAAGAAAGTACAAATAAAGAGATGACAAAAGAAAAAAAATACAAATCAAATGATGAGACAGAATGCATACCTGTTTTGATGGCAGTCAAAAACAAAGTGACGGTTGGTATTGGGAGGAGTGGGGATGGCAGTTATGCCACAATAACAAAAATAATTTGTAAAGTAAACATAGTAAAAAAGTATTTAAATTAGGTGAACAATAAATGGTAATACACCTAATAGGGGGAGAAGAAATATTAATAAAATAAAAAAAACAGATAGAAAAACAAAGGAAAAGTAAAGTATAAAATAATGGGAAACAATGTGTGTAAGTAATTAAGAAACAAAATATACCAAATGAGCGATACAGAAAAAAAGCGGATACAGAAAAGTGTAAAATATAATAAAAAATTAATAATAAAGTAATTAATATATGTACACTTAAGAAGATAACACATGAATTCATGTGTCATCATTTGATTTGTATTTTTTTTCTTTTTTCATCTCTTTATTTGTACTTTCTTTAATATTTCTTCTCTTATCTATCTGTAACTATTACCCTTTTCATTTACTATTTACAACCTTTAATTTTTCTTATTATATCTTACTTTTTTACATTTTATACCCCTGTTATTTTACACTTATGTTTTTTTTCTTTTTTTCCTCTTTGTAACTATAGTGTTTGTATCTTTTTTAGCCCTGACGAAGCCCTGCAACGTGGGGCGAAACGTTGGCTCAATAAAATAGTATAATTATCTACTATTTGAGTTGTTTTTTTTACCGCAACCGGACCATATTCCATTCTTAATTAAATTTACTTAGCAATTTGTGAAATTGTGGCTAAATATGGTAAAGGCGTTATTAATTCGGAACATTAATCATTAAACTGATAAAAAACGTTAAGTATATTAGTTTTTTTATTAAATATTAAATCTTTTTTGTTAAGTATTATATTTAAATAAATGACATTTTTAAATGAATAAAGATCCGGGCTTTAGTAATACCTATAATATATCTAAACCAATGTAGTTTCGGTATTAACGAGCTGTAAAAAAAAAATAGATTTTTTCTTTAAGGTACGGAGTGGGGTCAACATAAGAAGAGGGAGAATTCTTGTAAGTGGTGGGGGCGATGATCCTACCAGTATCAACTTCTCATCTCTTTAAGTGAGTGCAGTTATGTGATTGTCTCCGAACTTCGTTATTTTTGACTGGACACAAAGTTTGGGTTTCATTTTATGCAAGGTACGGATGTATATTTATTTATATAATTTTTTCAAGGTTTTTATTTCGTTGATTGTTATTAAACTTTATTTCGTCGTGTATATTTGTCATTAGTTTTATTATCTTGGAGTAAAATTAGGTTCCTTGTGTTATTTATAGAAAATAGAATATTTAAAAAAAACTGTTACTGAGTTTTATTTTTTTAAATTTATTCTTTAGTTTAAGTGTCCCATAAATTATTATTTAATCTATAAAAAACTTTTGGATTTCATTATTCAATGATTTAAAAAAAAAATTAAAACAATATTATCTGAAAGGGCCAATTTAGCGTGATTAGAATATTATGTTTGGTATCAAAACCCTTTCAGACAACTGAAAATACATTATAGTTAATTTAGAAGCATTACGTGAAAGCAATTCCTTAGCTATAATTGTTGTTAAATTATAAAATTTTCATCTGCATCTTCTCTTTATCAAAAGCCTGTTAATAAAACGCGAGTAAGGTTAGAGACCGAAGTATCGGGAGATAGCGGGCTTTGCAGGAGTATGCATGGACCGGTTTCGACTTGCAAGGTGCACTGCCCTCCATCGTCAGTATCTGCTTTAAATGAATCAACAATTTGGCTAACATAATTTAATTTGTGTAGGATTTTTGTAATTGTATTGAATGAGTAGGTCCTTGCGCGTTTGAAACAGGAACACTAAACCTACAAGGCAAGGAGCGCTCGCAGTGCCATAATTGATATGAGGGATGTCAAGTCGAAGAGAATAATTATTATTCTATCTGCTTGTGTTCAAAGTTCACACTCGTGTACGAGTTGTGCCATTTTATGTTGCGAATATAAACTTTTGAATTACACATAAGTTATTTTTTGTAATTCAATTGATCGCCGTTCGGTTAATGCAAGGTGGATTATAAATCTGTTTGTTTGACGGAACACATTCGAACTACAAAAATGCGGCGTGAGCCGTTTCAAATATATTTTAAGTTGGATTGAATAATTAATGCGGGAGAGAGAGAGGGAAATGCTTTGTTTCCAAGTCATGCTGTCCATACATGCTGCGTTGCTATACACACAGTATACTTTTCTAATTTTATGTTACAGTATAAATCATTTGTTTATATAAAAAAAAATACTAAACATTGTAATATACAAATATAAAATATATGGATTGTGGTTTATATGAAATAAATTGATAGTTAATAATAATACATTTCATTTTAAACTTGTTTGATATCAAGAAAGATTGATTGGTACAAGAGTATACAGAATATCAAACTTGAATTAATGGAAATCTGTTACTAATAATATGAATGGCAAGTATTAACATTTTCGCTAGAGCAGATATAACAAAAGCAGTCTAACAGACTTAATAATTAAAGTAATTCGTTAATAACAATCGATTAATTTGTTTTCGATAAATGGTCAATACAGATAGAGTTGGCTACGAGCCGGATTTAAATTTTGGGTACCCTTTATTCCGAGAATTTTTGAAAGGAGGAAGTTGTTTCTGCAATTTTCATCGAGAATATAATTATAAATTTAATTATATCATATAATAACATCACTTGTGAAAATTACTTGGGCCTAGTGGGCTTATTAGGTAAATCCGGCTGTGGTTGGCTACAGTAAACATATAATCGTTAAAAATAACAACAGCCCTTTAGTTTGTTATAATAATACTAACCCCGAATAGCATCTTTAAACAAGTGCATATACTACCAATGTAATATAAATACGAAGTATTTTACAATAAATATACACAGACACATTTATAAGGAATAATTAAATTAATTCAGAATAGCTAGTTATGGGTGGTAACTTTCAGGAATATAATATCAGTATATTTGAAGATTTGAATCAGATTGTTATAAGTTTCAATAAGCTCCTAACTATTCATCACATTTATATCCTGTTTTTAAAAAAAATAATAATCTCATGAAATTCCATCCGACCATCAAAATCCTTGAAGTCACCTTTGACCAAACTCTTTATTGGTAAAACCATATCTCTGATATCTCCCGTTGTTATCCACCTTGAAGTGACTGAATTACCTTCATCACATATTTCCGTTTGGAACCCATAAGTTCCTAGTAACATCGTTAATACTCTCTAGGGGAGGGGGGGGAGAGTAGGGACTTATGTTATTCCTTGTACGGAGTATCTCTTGGGTTTGGGAGGCAAAACTAAAAGTTCCCTAAATTTCTTTGTACGTCTAGTCTTCGGGATCCCGAGGAGTCACTCAGTTATCCGACAACATGAAGAATTAAAGTGACCATAGTCCTACCATTTTAATATTTTCTTGCTTTCTTCCTATTCTTTTCTGTTCTAAGTTATCTAACCCTGGCGTCCACCGTACATCCCTGAACTTGAGAAATTCCAATTTTCCGTCTGTTCCCGGCATAATCTTCCTCCGTCTTCAGCAAATATACAACGTCCCACCGAACCGCAGCTTTTTACACATCTTTCCTTGTCCGATCTTCGTCCATATGAATTTCCATCACTTTATTCCTTTGAATGCTCTTTCCGCCTTCAAATCCTGTCTATTAAATCAATTTCTTACAGAATTGTATATAGATGTACCTTATAAATTGTTCAATTAAAAGTTATAAAATGCGTTAGTGCATTGTTTGTACTTTTTACATCATATACTTCATTTTTTAATTTATTAATTTTAGATGTTTGTATTTATTTCAATTGACTTATTCTCTAAGGTCATGAACGCCTATTTGTAATATTAGAAGTAACTTCATTATGGTTTATAATTTTTTTAAAAAAATTTCAATTTCATTTTGTAAATTATTATTTGTTAATTCTCATGTTCTTATTTTTTTACTAAGGCTTAAAAGCACACCGATTATTTAATCCAACATTATTCTAAAATAATGTGTCCCTGTATAAACAATGATTTCATTAGTATGGATATTATTGCATCAATAAACAACAAATAATTAACAATGAACGATTTAAACCTACAATACTACCCAATATTATGGTATACATTCGGGAGAATAGTTTATGTCCAAATTTAAGTTTAAATAATATAAAATTAAATAAAATCATACTTGTACTTGAGCAAGAAATACGTACATGTGCTAAGTAAGGTTTCTTTTATTTCTTTCAATTTATATGAAGAACAATTAATTTTAAATTCGAATTATATGTTTGTTATCAACAAGGTTTGAAAGGAAGATCTTGAAGTCACGAAGAAATTTGAATTTTTTATTTCAGAAATCGATTAAAATTAATGAGAGATCCAATCGATTTAATGTTCTAAGATGCACGAGATATATTCTAATTAAGTAAACAAGACTGGTTATAAAATATTTCAATTCGTATTATGCTTTAAAGAAAAAAATTCTTTAATATATTAATCTGGGGAGACTTATATGCATACACTAATTATTGTTTAGATAATAAAATTAACTTTTTAAACGCCGGTTCCTAATTCTAGTAAAACATTTTTTTCCCTATAATTTTGGTTTCAATACGGTTCAGTTTATATAGTTCGTAAAAGAAAAAAAAATATTCCAATGTATTTTTTCTGTATATTCCAGGAGTAGAAAAATGGCATGTTTAGGTTATAAAAAGAAAAAACATTTTTTTTTTTTTTCTAACGGCTTTAATTGAGTTATCAAAACATGTATTATTGTACTGTAATGAAAAAAATACTTATATATGATACTAAGATTTCAGTAAAATTATACCTCCTGTTACATCTTTTGACCCTCTAAAATAAAAAATTTGGGAGCTAAAAGTGATAAAACCGTTATAGGAGAAGATGGTTGGGGGTGCGGTGAGAGAATAAAACTATTAAGTTAAAAATCTTTTAGTCTTCATCAGAGCTAAGAACAAAATACAAGATAATACCCAGTGAATAAGGATATATAGAATGATTAAAATAAATCATTGCACAGAATGACTATAGATAAAAATAAAGTAATAAAAGAAGTGGGAAATAAAACATATATATAGGTAATTAAATATGAAAGTAAATAAGTAAATAACATAATTAATAAAATAAAAATATAACTTATATGACGCAGAAAAACAATTATTCATATTCATATTTCGATATTATAATTTAATAATAATATTTTTTTAAATTTATTTAATGAGATTTACAACTGCAGAATAATAAATACAATAAGTAATTTTTGGAAATTTTATTTAATATTTTTGACATAACTCTTTGTTTTTTGGTGTGCTGAAACATAGATTGAACTATGTCTTCTTTCAGCATGTACAGATTTTTGGCAAATCTAAGATATCTATTGCCACGTTTGTAGCAAAAAAGCTTCTATCAAGCTCATGGTTCGTAACTGATCAATTTCAACTTTATTTGGCGTCAAAAAGACGTTAAAAACGGCAAAAATCGGAATCTAATTCGTTAGGTAAATTATGAATATAATAAAATATATCTATAATTATTAAAATGTATTTGAGAGACTTTTTGGTTACATAAAATCTAACATATGTAAATAGATAAATTAGATAAAATCTAATCTGTTCACATAATTGATATCAACGGAGACAAAACTTGTCTTTCCAACGGTACCAAAAGTTTGAAAGTTTGAGGAAAATGTTTTTATTATAAAATTATTTCTAATAATATTATGTAATTATGTCGACACCTAACAAGTCTTCTGATAGCTTCTTCCTTATTTTTTTTTTCATGAATAAATAATTTTATTTAATCAATTACGAAGATAAACCAAAATGTAGAGTAAAAAATATACCGGTTAAAACTTTCAACAAAATTTATAATGATAATACCACCAAATTCAGGTGTTTTGGTACCGTTGAGAATACATTTTCTCCCTTTCTGATGATACGTAACAATAAAGTATTCATTCGTTATATTTGGAGGGAATAAAAAGTTACTCAGATGTGTTTAATCTATTATTAATACATTTTTTTTTATTGGAGCCTAGACCATAGAGATCTTTGGCCACGAGCTGTAGTCCCGAAAAACCCACAACGCGGTACTTGCTGAAGTTGTAGAGAGCAATAAAATGAAAAATAGTTTGTTATTCTAAGACTAGGCCCCTTTAGAACAATAATTTGATCATTTTAATTTTACAAACTATATTAACCAAAAACAGTGTGGCCTCACTTAATTATAACTTGTACTAAATTGTTTATAAATAATTTTAGATACAAAGAAAATAAAAACTAACTGACTAAATAAATGAAAAAAAAAAGATAGTTACATCTGTACTATTATAATATTGGATAAGATTAGAGAGTGATGTGTGGTCTTCAGGTTTGAGTGCAAACCCATTCTGGCGGTCACCAATCCAAGTACTTACCCTACTCGTCGTTGCTTAACGTTGTTATCTATTGCAAACGTCACAGCGCACCCTACCTCCCCCTCCATACGCACTATAATGTCTCCATATTCTAATTAACTCAGTGGAATTCGAATTCTACCATTTGGTATATTTTAACATCCTTTTGATACCATAAAAAATGTAAGTTGCTCTGATGAATACCTTGGAGCTATGAAAGATTTACATGATTTTTTTTGCTACAAAATTGGCATAACATATCATGAATTTGAATTTTGGACGTGATAGAAGAAGACGAAGTTCATTTTCGGTTTTAGAACACCAAAAAAAACAAAACATAAAAATACTACTAAGTTATCAATATTATTTTTGGCTGTAGATCTGTGTTATGTTTCACTTCTGAATCGATGACAGGTAAGAGGATAAAATGGTGATTAGTTGAACAAACAACAAACCACGAGGTATCACAGCTGAAAATGAGATCTGGAACAATAGTTCAGGAAGAATAACCTGGAAGGAATAAAACAAAATGTGGTCACCTGTTATAAAATATCAATATTTTACAAAACCTGGATATTAAAAAAATTAGTTTGCTATACAGAGTGGATTATGTATTATATGTAAAAATATAATAATGCGGAAAAATAAATATATTTAACTATATATTTAAATTAAAAAGCTAATAAATAATTGTTCATTCTATATGTGTTTAGTTTTTAGAATTTAACTCATTTTAACAGTCTATGACTCCATTTTTAATATTCAAATCATGTTATTCCTGACCACCAGTTTGGGTGTAGAACTCCCCATTCTACGAGGGTGGTTTGAAAAGTTCTCGGAATGTACTAGAAAGAAGTGTCTTACCTCGGTGGAACTGCTTTTATTTTTCAACATGGTCTCCCTGTAGACTAATGCATTTAGTCCAGCGATGTCCCAATGGCTCGTACCCATCTCGAATATGAGATTCCTTCAGACCTGCAAAATACCTCTCCAATTCGGCTGTTAGTTCTTCCGTTGTAGGAAATCTCCGTCCGAAAATTTTCAGCTTGGAGGAAGAGATGAAAGTCTGATGGTGCCAAATCATGTGAATAAGGTGGATGTGGCAACAATTCATACCTCAGTTCATGAAGTTTTGCCGTGGCAATAGCATTTTTGCGCGGGCGTGCGTTGTCCTGATGAAAGATGACTTTTTTCCTTGTCAAACCATACCTTTTTTCACGTATCTCCATAAATATACTTCTCCTGTAGTTGGTCTGGGAGGTTTACGTAGTATTGCATTCCAGAAAACTGAGGCCGTGACCTTTCCGTCCGAACGTACTTTTCTTTGGTGGTAATGACTGCATTATGTTTCCACTGCTTTGACTGCTGTTTTGTCTCTGGGGTATAGTAGTGGTCCCAAGTTTCATCTGTAGTCACAAACCGGCGCAAAAAATCTTGTTGGTTGCGCTGAAAACGGGCTAGATTTTTTTCGGATATTTCCCATCTGGTACGTTTATGGTCCAATGTCAAGAGCCGCAACACCCATCTTGCGGATAATTATTTCATTCTCAATTCTTCGGTTAAAATGTGATATACCCGTTCAGATGACATCCCTATAGCTTCAGCAATCTCACGCACTTTCAGTCGATGATCCTCCCTAATCTTTTTATGCACTTTTGCGATAAATTCTGGGGTCGTAGTACTTTTTGGTTCTGTACGCGGATCATCATCTAAGCTCTCCCGACCAAATTCAAACTCGCTGGTCCACTTGGCTTCAGTTGAATATGCTTTCATACCTTTCTTTACAAAGTACTTAATCACTCCTCAAATCTCAGTTTTTCCATTGTCACAAATCACAACGCATAAAGCAACAAAGAGTCGTCACTACCACTTACGCCACGTGTTCACTCACAAAGGATGTGTGATTATTGCGCGGGAACCTCGTTGCTCTAGCAATGACATCTAGCGGATATTCCGAGAACTTTCCAAACCACCCTCGTACAATACAACAGTTCCATCGTGTAGTGGATGTCATATCTTCCTCATTAGAGCGCGGGATGTACCGTACGGGGGTTTTTCTCGACGTTGAACTAGCTTTTGACCGAGTCTGGCACCCAGGACTGATCCACAAACTACGTCAATTCCTTGCCCCTAAATATTTCCTATTAATTTGTTCCTACCTCTCTGATGGAACCTTTAAAGTAAATCATAACCTAGCCTACTCATATCTCTTTTCTCAGTCCACTTGTATTCCTCAAGGTAGTATCATGGGTGCCTTTCTCTATACGGTTTATACAGCTGATATCCCAACCAACCCTAATACAGTCCTAACAACATATGCTGATGACACATGTGTACTGTCTCTAAACACTGGCCCTACTGCTGCATCACAAACTCAGCAGTCACAAATAACATCCATTGAAGAATGGTGTCACAACTGGAGAATCAAAATTAATCCTAACAAATTCCATCAGATCACGTTTGCTTCGTCGTAAACCTATACTTTCCTGCTCTAGATTATCTTTTCTTAATATCTCACTAACGCCTGTTAAACAGACTCGCTACTTAGGACTCCATTTTGACAAGAGACTTACTTGGGATCCATATACTAGACTGAAACGACATGAAATTTCTTGTAGATTCCGATACCTTGTTGACAACGCTCTAAACTTTCCATTTACTACAAAAAACTCTTATAAACTGTGATAATCAGACCTATTTGGACTTACAGAATTAAGCGTTGGGGCTCCACCAAACCACTTACCGTATCCAATCCTTACAATCCAAAATCCTTGGTGCTCCCTATTACATCACAAATAAATTTATCCATAAAGACCTCAATATTCCATTCGCTACAGATTTAGCCCAAAATAGATATACCTCCTTTCATTCCAAAATCTTTATCCAACCAAACCAATTAGTTCTTAGTCTCTCATCCTTAACAATCCCTGATCCCTCCCTCCGAGCTATCAGAAAACAAGATGGCCACGGGATCATCTAATTTAAAGCAATGACTGAAGTACCATCATTAGGTGGTTCCTTCCCACGATTATAATGTGTTCTGAAACCTTTACTACATTATACTTTTTTGTATGTTTTTGTTCAATTGTAAATTTCAATCAATAAAAAAAAAATTATGATCTCACTTTTTTCTTTGGTTTTAAATTTGGTATTAAACTATATGCCTTTCCTTTATATTTTATGAAAATATTTTCCCGCCGTGAAATTCATAGAATTAAATCATCCGAAGCGTTTTCGTATTAAACTGTTGGTTTATTCGACATGACTGGAACATCGCATTTGCAGTCTCAAGTTTCGTAACGATTGCCTCTTCCTTGAACTCTCACCTTTCGGAATCGGCCTTTCTTATTTTGCAAAAACATAAATACCGTTGAAATACCGCTTATTTACATTTATTATTTAATTTATAACACTAAATTAAAAATATGTAAACTATAATTTGACGGAATAAAACATTTGAGGGCGATTACTTAGTTCTTTTAACTGATATAGGATTGAATTTAGCGAACATCGCTAAAAGAATTTGTTGGGTGGAGGGATCTAAGATTTTTCAACAATATTGACCGAATATTGCAATTATATTGAAATATTTTAATGTTTTCAATTATTTGAGAACATTAAAATTACCTGTTGCGAATGTTGACACTGACAACAATATTTTCGTTTTTATTTTACTTCTTAAATTCAAAAGGTTTGGCGTAGGTCAAATTTTTCATAACTCTTTGATTAAAATGTCTTACCTCAATTTTCTCAGTTTGAAATAGGTTCTCGAAAGTCAAATTTCTATACTTTTGATTTTTCAAATTATACTAATGCAAGTAATTGTACTAAGTACGTAGTAGTTCCTCATCCTATGACAACGTCCCCGGGGGCATAAGGTGATTTCCTATTGGTTGTAATTCATATAAAATGGATTACAAGCATATATATCACGATTATTTGTATATAACCTTATATTAGTATTAGTATAAGTATTATACCTTATATAAGTATTAGTATATTAGTATTAGTTGCTATTTATGTTGTACATTATGTATGCTTTTGACATGAAGGTTTACTTCTCTAGCTCTCATAGCAGTAATGCTACGTGGCTCTCTTAGTCTCTCCGAGGCACACAATCAAAGACATTTGCTTGTTATTGTCAACTAATCGAGCTGCAATATCCGCCTCCTCATTTACCCTTATAACACAATGTTAAGAAAATAACAACTATCGGGTTACTTTTCCTATTCATTTTCTAAATAAGATTTATTGCTACATCCTGGACTCCGTTTCTCTTCTTATCTCCAAAAAGCATATTTATCACCCCTCTCCTCTATAAGATTTTTTTTCAGCTCTCTGGTTGTGTGTTCACCTTTGGGGGCTTCCTCTCTGGATAAGTCATAGCAACGAACAATTATACTAAAACAGGTTTAAATTGAAGAATTGAATTGAAAGTTGAACTATCAGTTCAAAGACCAATGAAGATCCTATAAGCCTTTTTCTTGCTTAATATACTGCGATGTTTCGGTTATCTACTTTTGATAAAAAGAAGTATGAAAATCTCATCTGAGGTTGATTGACGATGTTGAAGCAGTGCTTTAGGTGTTAGGAGTCTATTGAAATTATTTTTAGCTGACAGAGCCGAAGAAACCAAGCTGCTAAAATATCTGTATTATCAACCAGTAAATAAATAAAAAGTGAACCAAAAAGAGAAACCAAAAAAAAACATTTTCTATTACTTTATCTTTAGTACCACCTGTCAAGTTAGAAAAGGCCAAACGGAGGAAACGTTGGTACAGCCTTTTTTAACTTGCCCGTCTTTCGACCATCTCCAGTCTGAACATGTCGCGGATGTGTTTAGTACATTTGGCGAATGGGACGGAATGGCTTATTAACTGGAGTCTTGTTGAACAGAATATTCTTGCTAATAATTAAACACCAGCATACATGGCCAGTTTTTGAACAAAAATGCATCTACAGTCTGGTAACTGTAGCTTTCCCCTCTTCCTTTATTCGGTCTTTTCTAACTTGCCAGACTACAGATTATTTTTCCTTCGTTCAAAAATTTCTACATGAGATAGAGTCCAATTACAGACGAGAATATTCTGATCCACAAACCAATCGATTGGGACCTTGTGTAGTATTGTGTCATTCATTACTTATTTGGTTTTCAGTTCTCCTAAATGTTAATAGATTTTATGATCGGTAAATATCTAAAATAAATCAAAGCGGGAAAACAAGCATTTAAATTAATTTGTTCTTAATAAGCTATATACATATACATACATTTACTCTAGGAGAGATGTTATGTTGTCCCTATGCCTTGTCTAAGTTCTTTCCTATTATCTCTGCGATAACACATAGAATTCTTTCGTGTAAAATACCATTCCGATTTCCATCAGTTTGTTGGTTTGTTTTCGAAATAAACTTGAGTTGTTCATGGCTGATCTATGAAGGGACCTTATGCTGGTGTTTGGGTGTTTCCATTACCGCGACCTAAATTTTGATTTATTTATCTTTGAAATTTAGTGATGGAAATAACTAAGATCTAATTGTTGGAATGATGTACAGTTATCAAAGCTGAGTTTACAACAAATGTAGTTTAAATGAAGTTCGTTTCATGAAACTTGCCTGTATTTTTTTTTTTAAATATACTAAGTATGCTGTTACATTTAAATCTTTGAAAATTAATAACAAAATAATTAGCATTTAAAATTGATTAAAATTCAAATTAGAGGAAAATACTATAATTTCGTTATTTATGAAAGTATCCTTTCATAGGAAGGATCTCATTGAAAATCAATTCTCCAGTGAAAGTTGATTGACTGTCAACGGTTTGCCAATCAGGCATCTTCAGGTTTATTTTTTTTTCATTTAATTACGTCACGGTATTCAATTAAAATTTTAAGCGAATAATTTATCAGGTTGAATATATAACTGGTTATGTATGTACCAAATCCATTCTTTGACACCTAGAAATCATACCTCACCTAACTTCACAGGCTTTATCATAACTCGCTTTTCAAATCATCAGTTCGTTTCTTATTGTAATAAATTAATTTAAAATTGGCATTGGCAGTTGTCGAATCAGCATATAAATTTATTTGGGAAGAAGATAGTTAATCGTATGAAGTAGATTGGAGGAAGATAGTCCAAATGGCGGTCAATAAAGGTATTAAAATAGTAAAAGAAAACTATTTAAATAATTAAAAATAAATAATGACACCAATATATGGAAATATACATGCAGGTAGACAGGAAACAAGTTACTAATAACTTATTAATAAATATAACCAGGTGTGATAGAAGTTCACGAATAGATTGTAGGAGAGATGTTTGTATCTTGTTCTTTCATTTAGCCCTGACGAAGTCCTGTAAAGTGAGGCGAAACGTTGGTTAACCAAGTTAACGTTGGTTTTCTTTTACTATTTTGATACCTTTATTGATCGCCACCCGGACTATCTTCATCCAATAAATTTATATGGTGTATAACTTTTTAATGCATTTCTTATGATAAAAAGATATTTAGATGTTTCTTTCATTAATAATTGCTACGATAATTTTTACTATTCACCTAGTAGTTCTCAAGATATTATGAAAAGAATCAAAAATGACCAATTTAGTTTTTTTCTTTAATAAAATAAACCTTATTTTATGTATTAATATTTATTCATTTATTATTTTTTCCTAGTTTAATTTATAGTTTAAAATTGACAAATTTGAAGTACACGAATGCGTTGATTAACATATAAAAAGTCGAATTTAAAAAAAAAAAAAAAAAAAAATTATCAAGTAAACACATGTGACGAATGTTCTTGGAATGGTATTAACCAGAGGGTTTGGATAACTATGAAAATTTCTCTCCAGAGTAAGCTTGTTATAGAGAAAGTTAAGTGTTATTATTTTTACTTGGATTCCATGTAGCCCTTCATTCTTCCCTCTAACATTGTTTTGGTTTGTGGGAATTAATTTTTTTTTTAAATATTATTATATTATATTACCTTGTTTTTTACCTCTTAAATAAAAATCAATTGGTCTGATCAATATGAATACAACTATACATTTTTATTAAAATTCTTAAATTTATTTAATGTTTATTTCTATTTCAAATTTTTTGTTTAATGGTATATTCGTTTATAAATACATAATTGAAAAGCTAATCAGTCGAATATACTTTGCGATATTTTAGGGGAACTTAAAGAGATAACTTTGGTTGGAAATGTTTTAAATACTTTTTACATACTACCTTGTATTTATTTTTTTTTTTTTAATCATTTATTTATTGTTATTTACAACTGTATAACATATACAACAAGTAAATTTGCTGTAGGTGAGATAGTGACATGATACCAACATGTGGAGAATCTACCCATTGATAGAACTCCAATAACATTTCTAGAAGAGAAGATCCCGAGGCCATATTCTTTTCAGACGCCTAGGAGGATTATTAGGTAATGAAGGAGAAGCCAGGTTAGAAACAAGTGGATTTGGGTGGTTGGGAAGTTTTACATGGGAGGAATGGTTTTGGCCAAATCGGCAACATATAGGACATTGAGGTCATGAGGAGCGTTAAGGATTTTACGAAGGATTTTGGACTGTAAGGATTGGATTCGGTAGGAATTTAATAGTTCAGTGGAGCCCCAAAGCTCAACTCCCTATGTCCAGATAGGCCTTATAATAGCCATGTAGATCAGTCTTTTGTAATGGATTGGCAATTTAGACCGTTTGTCTAGTAAATGTTGTAATAGTCGAAATCGACGAGCAGTTTCCTGTCTTTTCAGTCTTGTATGAGAATTCTATGTTAGTCGTTTGTCGATATGTAGTCCTAAGTAACGGATCTGTTCGACAGGAATAAGTGGGGTATTATTAAAGGATACTGTAGGACAACAGGTCATGGGTTTACGACGAAGGGTAAATGTGATTTGGTGGGATTTATTGGAATTAATTTTAATCTTCCAATATTGTATTTATTTTAAAAATTAAAATGGAGGTAGGTTTAAGAAGTTTAAGGAATTGAATTCCAAGTTTTGTAATAGGAATATAAATCATTTAATACAATTAGTTTCCTCATAGGCCTTTAATTATGGACGAAGCTTTAGGTTTTTAATTAGAGTAGTTTAGTTTTTATTTAGTTATGTTTACATAAATGTAGAGACTGTTTAGCGAATTTATTTAATTCAAACAAGTTTAGGTAAGTTTTCCATGTATTAATATTATAAATTAAATAATAGTAAGTTGATTTTTGTAGGATTTGAGTATTTTGTAAATATATTGAGTTTTTTTTTTTGTACAATTTTGCACATTACTCCTCAAAAATGTGGCCTCTAGGCATCATTATGTGTGATGGTTTTAGTTTGAAACGCGAGCCTAGTAGCTAAATAATGATCATCATTAATCCTTTTACACTAAAATGTGTACGCACCTTCAACCTTCACAAATTTAACCAGCGTGCTTCGTGGACCGCTTTGTAAATTTCGTAGTGTTCAAAAACTTTAAAAGTAGCACCCCATGTCGTATTGTTAAATTTCTAGGTTTTAATTTCCTAGATATTATCCTAGCCCTGAGGTCATTATTAAGTATTATTTTGAATTCGATTGAATTAGTATTGAACAATAAATCTATGATGGATAAATCTATGACCGGATATATCTGTGGTCTTTCTCTCCACTGTCACTAATACCTAACACCTGATTTGGTGAGTGGGGTTGATCAAGGGTATTTTTTGAAGATAATTTGAACAGTTTCAAATTCAGTAAGAATTTATATATGATGCAATTTTAAACGCCAATGGACACTCCAAAAGAAAAAGAAGGATTTCAAAGGTCAGGTGCGGTCTGAAGTGGATTATTTTTTGTAATAGCTTCAGTTCTTTTTGTTCTGAATCAAATCTCCCCCTCTACTCTCTGAGGCTTAAAAATGTACGTATACACAGACACACACACTTATATGTATGTATATATTTAAATAACAGCGCCAAAAAGTTGGGAAATTTGATATTTGAGAACATTCTTGAAACTCCAAAAATTGTGGTTGCTTTTATATTTGATAATTATGAATTTTCAAACAGTAAAAACTTGATACTGGTATTTATGGAACTCTATATATTACAACATTAATATTGTCTTATATCAGGGGATGCCATCAATAGGTAGGATAGCAATAAGTGCAAATGTTTCGGTATATATTGTCAGAGTTCATTATGGTTTACATATCCACCGATCTCCAAGGGGCCAGGCATATTCGATTATCATAGTAGATTTTCGTTATAAACAATCAAAGGCACCATGTAAATGTAAAATAGGAATTTAGAGTTATGTCGTTATATCCGTGGTCGCTATAAACGATATCCAGTACATTTATATTGGTCAATTCTATTGGTACCCTATATAACTTTATTCGTTAAGTTTGTTAAATCATATGTGCCTGTTTATCAATGGTATTATGTTATTATTATAATGCTGGTGAAATAATGAATTATTTTTAAATAATATGAACCAACAACTGTTTAGTATACAAACACAAATAAGGCTTTAATCAAAGGTTATGACTAAATTAAAAATTGTTTACTAGACTTTTGTTTATTCTTAATATACAAAAAAGGTAAGGGAAAAAAAATTCTGTTTTCACTTGTAATAAATATATTAGTTTTTTTAAATATTTTAAATATTAGAATTATATTATATTAGTTTTCTAAAATGTTTTTCTTCTAATTTAATCGGGGAGTATTTCAATGTTTAAACTTTAAAAAAGCATTTTAAATCCAACGGAATAGAAAATTGTTATTAATATACCCGTTCATATTTTTTCTTACTCCATGCAATTTTGCTTTAGAATCAAAAACGGCTATACACACAGTTATCATTTAATTAAAAACATTTTTTTATATTTTTTAATCCAATGAGAATATCTCATATAACTAGGAAACATTTTTTTTGATCGATAAAGGAATAAATATAGAAATAAAATTGTATTTATTTTTTACTTTTTCAATCTTATATCTGTCTTGAAATGTTTGGCCTAAGACAGCCGTTCCCACCGCTGGGGTGCCAAGCGTATACCAAGGGTGCCGTAAACGAATGCCCATTTCTCAAAATATTAAAAAAAAAAAAAAAAATAAAAATAAATTATTAAAATAAAACAGGAACTATACAGCACATTTCAGCGTTTGCATTGCTGTGTTTTTTTTCTCTTTTTATACATTGAACCGCGCTTAGGATTATTGTGCCGACAAATTTTTTTTTTTTATCTTGACAAAGGTGCCGCTAAATTGTTTTTCCCTCTAAGGTACTCTGATTTTTTTTTCGTCCAAGAAGTGTGCCACGGCGAAAAAAGTTTGGAAACTTCTGCCCCTAAGGGTAGATATGCACTTGCTGCCTTATAAAGGTATAGTAATCGTTTAATGGATCTTGATTTTTACTTTCTGGGAAATAAGTTGAGTTCGTAAAACTTGCAATTGGTTTTATTTGTTTTGCTGCTTCAGAGCGGTCTCGTGTCCTTGGGCATTGTACGTGTCGGCAGCCGGCTTGGGCGTACCTTACATCCCGAGGCCACGCCCACTTTCCCCTCCTTCGCCTTGGACAGACAGCTTTCAGACTAATCTGTTCCTTTTATTACGCAGGCGCATATAATACAACGAGGAGTAGGAGGGACATCCCTTATGTCAATGAACCAAAAGTTTTGAAGTAAAAGGCAAGGATTTTTCTTATAGGAACCATGTAAGATATGAAACCCTCCAGCTTGAAGACTTCATTTAATATATAATTTTTTATACTATTTTGTATAAATAATTTTTTCTCAATAATTTTTTATACTATTTTGTACCTTTATTGACCCCCACCCATACTATCTTACTACAAACAACATATTCGTTAAAATTAAAATTAAGATAAACGTAAATAAGAGTTACTTTTCTTAATCATGCATTACCATATCATAGTCTACTTCTTTGCAGTCGGTATGTGTAACGTAAGTTTTTAAAGAACAGTTATTTTAAAGTGTAGGCCTTATGGTAAAACCAGGGAGAGACAGAATAAGAAACAAGAGGATAGGAGAAGAACCCGTGATATCTTTTGTGAAATTAATTATTTCATGCCGATAATTACGGACACATTCATAGAAGGAGGGAAGATTACTATAGAAGTGTATGGAAGCGAGGCCAAAAGGCAGGAGACCACAAGGCAAGCTTAGAACATACCTGGAGCTCATTCAACCATTAGGTCAAGAAAGAAGGAAAACCCTAGTTCTGTTGAAGTAAGATATTGAAATCTGTGTGGTTGGAGGCTCCTCCACACTAAAAGGTACATAAAGAGGAAAAGGAAGAAGAAAGAGAGTAGATTTATTCAAGTACGTCATTTTTTATTGACTGCCATTTCTGTCTTGAAGCAATACTCCTCAATTCATTCTTGTTTTGTTTTAACCAGAGTTGAGCAAATATTATTCGATTGACGAGAGACGAATACTTTTTTATTCGTGAGTTTTCTACTCGAATAATCAATTATTCGTACAATAACATATGATTAACCATCCGAATGCTGTTGTGTTCGTCATTATTTTACACGAATAATCAATTTAATTCAATTATTCCGGCAAAACAATTTGAATAACCATTTGAATACTTTTATATTCGTATAAAGACGACATTTTTTGTCTTACAGGCCTATGGCGGTACATAAGTATATTTTATGATCGCGTATAGATTAATTTTAACTTTTCTGATTTCTAATCTATTAGAGTCTTCTTATATGTTTTGAGATATATAAAATATGAAAATACTATCGATTTGAGTATCGCGTATAGATTTATTTTAACTTTTCTGATTTCTAACATGTTAAGGTCTCTTTATAAGTTTCAATATTTACCAAAAACGAAAATGCTATTGATTTAGTGATGCTATAGATCTAGATAGGTGATCTTAAAATCTATAGTATTTTCATATTTTACGTATCTCGAAACATATAAAGGGATCCTAACATATTAGAAATCAAGAAAGTTAAAATAAGTCGATACGCGATGTTAAAATCGATAGCATTTTCATATTCTGCATATCTCAAAACATATAAATGGATCCTAACATGTTAAAAATCAGAAAAGTTAATATAAATCGATACGCGATAATTAAATCTATAGCTTTTTTATATTCTCCATATCCCGAAACATATAAAGGGACCCTAACATGTTAGAAATCAAGAAAGATAAAATAAATCGATATGCGATAATTAAATCGATACGTGATCATTAAATCAATAGAATTAGGTGTATTGAGAAGCAAAGAACTAATCGTGGAATGGTATATTGTTGAGAAAACATTTAGAATATTCAAAACTAAAACTAAAGGCAGACTGTTGGTATTTGTTGAAAATTTTAATATATGGTAGAAATATTAAATTTTGAATTTTTAGGGGCTTTACTCGAACTTTACAATGGAGAAAATTAGTACACCTTTCTTTGTAAAGTTAGACACATACATTATAATTACAATCGTGAAGGTGGTGCAAGAAACTGGTACTGGCTCTTGCTGAGGAAAGCCTCGGTGAAAATGGGTTTCCATTAATTTTCGAAGGTTCCAAAAACCGTTTTTAATATATTTATATAAAATATCATTTTATATTGTCAATGTAAATAAATAATATTTCATAAATCTGTACCTTCGCTGTTCTGGTTAGTTATAGAACTTCTAGCTATAGTCTGGCTTCCTTTCTATAATTTTATTTAGTCATAATTGAATTTCTATTATATTGGTCATTCGAATATCTTAAGTTTTATTTTTTAGTTTATTATCATTATAAGTATAAATGAACTGGTCAGATATCCGCTAATAGATCAAGATTAAGCATCATATCTAGTAGTGGATATTAGATTTAAAATAATTATAAGTTATGTATGTATAGGTATATTTGGTAGATCTTTCCTCATTCGCTCCTCATCCCTATGGAATTCTATTCCCTCCTTCATTCGTAGTTCTAATACCCTTCCAACCTTCAAATCCCGTATCTTCGACCACGATCTGTCCACCCAATTCCGGAAGAATAACAATTGAAAGTTTCAAACAAGGTTTATATATTCTCCGTATTTAATGCTTCAGTTTTTAGTTTTATCCTTGTAGTTATGTATAATAGCAGAAATTGTACCTTTCAATTTATTACTTTTAGTTTAATTGTATTTGAGTTTTTATCATTTTTTTTTCTCCTTTTATTTATTATCAGAAGTTAGTCGTTTTATGACATATAGTTTTATTTTATTTGTTCTATTTTTATTTTATTTACTTTTTTAATTATTGTTGTTCATTTTTATCTTTTCGAATTCACTGTTTTATTATATTTTATGACCTTTTATAATTTCATTTTTATTTTGTACTTTACTAAGCCTAATTTTTACGCGTGTATATTATTCTAAAGGGATCAATCTCAGAATAAATAAAGAATATTATTATTATATAAATGATTAACCTTATTTTTCAAAATACGAAGGCGATGATTGGAGGTACGGTCAAAAAGAAAAAAAAAATAGTTAAAAACTATTAAATAGTTGTTTTGTTCCTTTTAGACTGCATAGATAGTCGGGTGTATCTCCTTCATAATTATAAATTATTATTTTGTTTTTTAAAGTATAATTTTATTTATATCTGCGATGATAACTGCTGGATTCCCCTCTGGAAATTATAGGCTGACCATTGAAACAAAAAATGAAACGGGATTTCAGCGTATACGAATTATAATGTATCAGCGAGATAAATTAGCTGAGCATTTGAGCAATCCCCGAAAACTTGTTTAAAATGTTTCATAATTTTCAGCTCCCATTCTAGTCTAATGCACTGTAGTTAGCTAAATCGCAATGATATAAAAGGATATTACTTTAAAGGTAGCTGTTAGCAAGGCAGAGTTTCAAGCGAGCGTAATCATCACGTAATGTAGTTATGACGAACCGCTCGCTTTTAGTGTATTATTCACAACAGGAATAAAAGCAGAAATGAAGCATAATCAGTACCGTGCTCAATTATTTCACTACAATTTTTGCGTAGTTATATTTACCTACACACACGTGTTCAATAACAAACGCAAATATTTCAGTTCCTCCGTATGAGACTTCAATTTTTCAAGCCCTCAATTATAGGCTTGAAATACTGTTAATACTTGAAACGACATATCGTGACGTTTAGTTCAAAATTCCTTACCTACATCATTCATTAAATTTTGAAGTTAGATGCATTTATCATCTGTTGATAAGTAGAAGAAACAAAGAACTGCTATGAATATTGAGTTTTCAAAGAATTTTTATGAATTTTAAAACTACTAAACCTGTAAAATTCATTCATAATTTCACTTAGGATAAATGTATGGTTCATAAGTTTTGGTAAAAGGTGTTCATGGAATAACGATGTAGGAGATATAAAAATTATTAAGCTCAGTTATTTTATTTTGATTGTTCCTCTGCTTGCAGCTATGAATAATGATTTAAATTTCACTCAAATTTACTAATACTTTTACAAGAAATTTGGAACTTAATTTCATAACGACTTTTTAAATGATCTTTATTTGTCAATTGAATGTTTCAACCATCTTTCTTTAGGGGGACATAAAAGTTTTTCTGAATTGCCGGTGAATAAATGATTTGTTGGAAAATCTTGTGATGGAGAAGCCTGAACATTTAGGTACAAGACTTGCAGTTCATGAGAAGAAGCAGCTACAGAATAAAAAGTGATGAGAAGCCGGTTCGAACATCTGCTAGGCCTTACCTAATATGTCCTTCTGCAGGGGTGGACAATTTCCCCCTCCCCCCCCCCTGCTGCCGGATAAACAATTGGCAAAATCAAACTGGCAAAATATGTATTTTTTTCTTTTAAAACTTCTACAATTATATATTTAAAATCTATTTATTTTTTATGGGAACTTTTATTTTTTGATAACTAACAGACCCGGCAATTGAGGATGTATATAGATTAATTGAACACTATTGAAACTTTTGTATCAATTAATATATATATTTAAACTAAGAAGACGGCAACTTTAGTAACATAAATGGTAACTATAACTTACCGATATACAATGAATAGACAAACAATATTCATACTTCGCTGTATAATCGTTAATACTGGACCGATTTAGGTAATCTTTTCTTATTCTTTGTGACAATTTGATTATCTCTGATTAATTGAGTAATTCAAATGTTTATTCTGGTCAAAGATTCAACCATAGCATTTTGTATACATATAGATTCCATAAGTTAACGTTAGTCATAGTGGCATTACTATTTAATGCTTGATATAACATTGTCATACAACTAGCTCATTCTGTTTTAAACATGATCGTCATACCTTGTAATAGTTATTTGGTTCATCAAAATAGAGACATAGTTTGATTTCCAGGCTTTATGCCTCACAAACAATATTATCACGTTGACTTCAAAGGGAAGCACGAGGAGCGAACTTCGACAAGTATCTCTTATATCGTCACTTAATGCCTCAAATAAAAAATATACAATATATCATATTAACACATAATTAAAAATAATCAACAAATATAATTTATTTCAAACCATTGGGAATTAAAAAAAATATTATTGACGAATTACTAACATCAGGAAAAGTTCTCGTCAACGCACTGAAAGGATGACTCATCTGACTTAATCCGTTCCGGTGTTATGCAAAGAAGAAGGTGAGAACACTACGAAGCCGCCAAACGCAGACTCGACTGTTGCGTCATAACCACCTCCTGGCCGACGTAGCATTAAACGACACAGATGCAAATGTGCAGGTTATTTTGGAAGGAGAGATAAATTTAAGTGTAATCATGTTAGACTATGTTCTAATTGGAGAAACTTGGCGCGGAAAGATCTCACCATGAAATATTAAACGTAAATAATACAGTTTGATTCATATTGGGGTCATAAAGGTTATTAGTTGGCCGTATGTGATGATTGTTGGAAGGTGGTCCGGATGATGTCAAGAAAATTTCAAAAATATCATAAATACAATTTCTTGTATTTATTGGATATAATTGCTAACAGGCGTACCACCGGTTATGAAGGTGACTTCTAAACCGCGATATTTGGATGATTCAGGATTATCAACCTCTTTTTGATAATTTAATTAAACAATACCTTATTTTTTATATTATTTCTCTTATATATAATTCTATTTCATTTGTGTATAGTAACATTATTTAAACAAAATAAATTTTCTTTTATTTTTATAATTTTCAAGTTAAAAAAAATTATTTTCTTATTTAAAATTTTTAAAAATATTAAAAATTAATTTTTATTATCTTGTTCTAGACTGGTAGTTTTATTAATAATAGCAAAAATTATCCAAATTTTCTCAACCTTCCTTATTATAATTATGTCTAACGTTTCAGCCGTTGTTTTATTAGAATGTCAATGATGATAGCCGGATATCATCATTGACATTCTAATAAAATAAAAACTTTAATTATAACTTATTATTATCAGTATCAAGTCATTTTTAATTATAATTTGCATAACTTAATTTTGGTATCACAGCCTCACAGTGCTTTATTAAAATGTACAGACTAATAAACCAATATGAGATTATGATACTAAAATTCAGGTATACAACTTTTAATTAAGAATATTTTTGATACTATTAATATAAAACATTTAATAAGTCATAATGAAAGCTGTTGTTTTATTACATTGTCCTTGATAATAGCCAGATCAGCTGAAATGTTGGACAAGTAATTATGTTTAAATAAAAAAAAAAAAAAAAAAAAGTTACAGCGGATATCCCAACCAACCCTATCACGTACGCCTATGACACTTGTGTGCTCGCTGTTAATAATAACCCATTGATTGCATCCCAAACTCTCCAATTCCACTCCCCAACCCTCGAAGAATGGTGCCGAAATTGGAGGATAAAAATAAGTCTTAATAAATCACCTTTACTCTTATCGCTGTAGAACATATCCGCTGCCTTGGACTACATTTGGACAAACGACTAACTTGGAATCCTCACACAAGACTGAAAAGACAGGAAACTGCACGTCGATTCCGACTATTACACTTATTTGACGAACGGTCTAAACTTACAATTCATTACAAAAGACTGATCTACACAGCTATAATAAGGCCTATCTGGACATACGGAGTCGAGCTTTGGAGATCCACTAAACCTTCGAATTCCTCTCGTATCCAATCCTTATTATCCAAAATCCTCAATGCTTCTTCCTTTGTCACAAATAAAATCATACATAAAGACCTTAATGTTACCTATGTAACAGATCTAGCCCGAACCAGATATCATTCCTTCCATTACATACTCCTTAACCACCCAAATCCACTAGTTTCTAATCTTGATTCCTCATCCATTCCTGACAATCCTCCGAGGCGCCTGAAAAGAAGATGCCTCGAGACCTTCTAATTTTAAAACGTTATTAAATGCTACTAATGGGTAGTTTCTCTACCTGCCTGTATCACTCCATTATAAACTTACTGCAAATTTACTAAATGTATTCCTATATGTTTAGTAGTTTCCAGTAAGTCGTTTCCAGAAATATTTCTTCATAGATCTGCCATTCGTCCCACTGCGCGCTGAGGGTTCCCATGAACTAGATACGAGCTAGAGGTCGCGCATTCCTAGTTACCTTATGGAGTGGGTTCGGTTTGCTTACATTGCCTTTGTGTTTACCCCCCGATGTGCCTGGCAAGGCGGAAGTAAATATTTTGGTTAGGCTAAAGCTTTAGTTAAAATAACCCGGCTATATAATATGAGGAACTATACCTGTTCAACAAAGGCCTTTGTTGTTTAACATATATTTTATTTTTTAATCTTCAAGCATATGGCAACCGTTTTTTTTTTCTCAACTTAATACGCTAGAGGATATATTGTAATGGTTAAAAGCTTTCGAATTCTTATTTTATTTCCTAGATCCTGTATTCTCTGTGGTAAAAAAATTGGCTAAAAACCAAAAATGTTGAGGACGTCTCCTTTTCTCAGTATATTCCTAGTTTTCATGAACTATTGAACGCTTTTCGATGAAACCAAGTACGTTTATGTGATGGTATGAGTTCAGAGTCGTGAACAATGCAAATGGGACGGAGACCAACGTACATTTTATAACTATATAATAGTAATAATTGTTATAATAAGAATAGTTGTATGAATTAGATTATTCCATATTAAGTTATTTTTGGTCTTTTTATTTGTTTTGTCATTTAGTGTAATGGTATTGTCGTTTTTAGGTTCTGTTTTATCTTTTTTTTTAAAAAAACATAGATAAAAAAAATATATTTTATTATTTACATATTTATTTATTGCATGCGTTATTCGTGCCGTAACGCCCTGAATTCTCAGCTCAAATAATTTGTAAAAACACCACACTTTTTTTCACAATCATCAAACAGTTTTTTAAATTTTGATTAGTCACTCTTAGAGGGCGGGATTAACCGGGCAGAAATACAGTCTGTTCAATAATTATACAATAATATTATAAATTAAAATTAATTATAAGTGCATATTGTATTTATAGCCATGTAGTTAAACAGGTAATGTTGTTGGTTTTAGGTTAGCGTTTTATTAAGATAATATTTTAAACAGCAATTGAACAAAAATTATTAGTTTTTATGAGTCGATTTTTTTTTTCTACAGATTAGTTCAATAGAGTTTTACGACACTTTGTAGCATCATAGTATAGTGCCAAGTTGCGACATTTTTGTATTATAGCGTAAAAGTCATACTGATATGCGCCTATGCTATAAAACAGAATGAGTACTCTCGACATTCTAATAAATAATCCGTATATCAAAGGAATCTCCAAAAATAATAACAAACTGCGCATGATACATAAAAAAAATTAGAATCAAGGTCTTCGAAAGCCTGATAAACCAACCCTATATCGAAGAAAACTCCGAAATTAACAATAAAACGAAATATGCATGCGAGGTCGAAAAACTAATCTCCACCAAAAATATGATTATGATATATGTAAAGTTGTGCTGCCCAACTTCATTGGGTTGCTAGTTACACAGCATGCTTATTTTAGTCTAATCAGACGATAGTTTTAGTCTAGAAACAAACAGGCCTATAAAACTATACAATAATAAACACAAACATTAGTTGTGTACAACATTAAAACATGACTTCTTTTTTTCATCTCTTTGGTTCTTTTATTTTTTTCTGTTTTTTTTTTTGTTTTTTTTTTACCTTTTTCTTTTTCTCTTTTTCATAATTGTTTTCCCTCCTTTTCCACTTTTTCTCTTTTTCCTTTCATATTTTGGTTTTAACAGAATAATGGATAGAATTGTGATAGACATACGAGAAAATATAAGAAAGATACTTAAGTAACAAATCCAAATAAAAAAAATCAACAAAGTTGATATAGAATAAATATATAACAAATATTAAAATATTGAAAATATATGCAAAAATAATAAAGTAATAAATAAAATAACAAACAAGATATGCAATGTATGCATGCCATCCTTCCTCTGGATAACTCCCTCACTCATTAATATCCATGCATGTGGTAGTGGATGATTCCCAAGTATATTCTCTGTTATCCTAGCCACGTCCTGGAAAAAATAAAAAAATAAATAAAGGTTATTTTTTTTTGTATAAATTTCATAATACTCGAAATTAGGACTTAATATAAATTATCTATATGAAATAATTTCAGGGTTAAGTATCCTAACTCGACATATGAATTAACGATCTCAAAACAAGAAAATAATTCCCAATGAATGTAGGTCCGTTTACGCTTTGTTCAAGTCTCAAGATTTTCATTGTCATGAATTACTAGGTTATAATAAATTCTTTAATACATGTTTTTAATATACTCTATTATTAATAATCTTTAAATATTCATATTATATGTTATTCAAAGCGATTACCTTGAGCATTAAGATAGTCCCGCCATAGTTGCAGAGGAAGGCAATAGTGGTCGAACGGCACTGGATGTGTGTTATTGTTTCGCAAGTTTCAATAATATCCTTGGTAAAGAATTAAAGTCATTTACCAGAATTTTTGTTTAATGTCACCACAAAGAAAGAAAACACTTGTGTCAGATCTCGAAAGCGTGACACGTCTATTGCCGTGTGGCCACTGCGGCTGTGGAAGAAAGATGCCGAGCCTGTCTTAATTCCTAAAAATATAAATTCGAACAATAATTAATATAAATGTAAATGTTTACATTTTATGAATAAAATAGTTTAAACGCTTATTAATTAATTAATAATTTATTATAGCCTAAATAATTCATAACAATAAAAATCTTTATACGTGAATATCTTCTAAACAATGCGTTAACGGACATACTTCCATTGGGATTCGTCTTCCTCGTTTTGAGACCCTTAATTTACATCTTCAGTTAGGACGCTTAACCCGGAAACACCTTTTATAATAAGGGAAGAAAATTATTTGAAAAGTCATTATTGAAATCAACATAATTATTTTTAAATAATAACTGATTTTTATTATAATTGGATTTTTTTGGTTTTATATTACATTGTGTCTAATATTTATGGACAATCGTAAGAGGTATAATAGAGCTCATTCATGCCATATTTACAGATATATAATACAATTGAAACAGTAAAAGTTATATTTAAAATGGAAAAGGTTACAATAGAAATGGAAAAGTTTTTAATTGAAAAGGATTACGTTTCAATTCAACTGGAAAAGTTGTTATTGAAATAAAACAGGTTACCTTTGACATGGAAATGGTATATAATAATGGTCATGAAAGATGCAGCGAAAAAGTTTTTTATTGTAAGGATTCGATAATGGAGGAATCAGTTCTCTCGTGCCCTAAAGCTCATATGCCCTGATGTTCCTTCATAATGCCATTAACAAATAAAATTATGTGTTTTTTTTATAGAAGGGAAAATAAAATATTTCTCTATTTAAATTTGCTTTTTCTTTGTAACCAGATTTAGTGAAGGGAGTTTTAGGGATCGAAGCATTCAATGCACGCGCATTCTCCGAACACCCCAACATCAAACCTGGCCCTGTGTCGCTCACGAGCTGCCTAAGGCCTTCAACCTTTCACCTACCTGGCTTCAGAAAAACATATCATATAATCTCTTCCCAAGGCAATGTAACATTTAGTTTTCATAGTTATATTTTGTTTAGACTTACTCAAATCTTTGATTTACAAATTAATTTAATGAGTTAATTATCCGCCTTATTACTTTATTATTGCTTTGTAAGTTGAATGTTTAACTCTTTGATTTAATGATTTTCCAACATTGGTTTTTTTTAAACAGTTTTAACATTGACCTTATACTTACCTCGTGGTTGTTCAGTTGTTCTTAATTGGCTTGCCGTACCGCTTTCTATAATTACCTGTGAATATTAAGGCAATCCCAATGAGTTTAGTATGGATAGTTGAGTTTTTATTAGACAGTAGTATCGATATTATCAGTGGTTTAAGGGAACGGAGGGAATTTAAGGTCGGGTTTGAGATGAACTCATCGAGCTCCACTCGGCCTTTCTCTTCATTTAAAACATTTCTTTTACAATAGTAGCCTCTTTACTAAACTATATAGGATTCATAACTACTCGTATTATCTTTATGATTTTTGTCCTGCATCGATTATTAAAGTTACTAAGGTTTCAAGGATATTACGTTATTGGAATGAAGTTACTTTATATTTTAGCTTATCACTAATAAAGTCTGAGAGATGTGAGACTATTATTAAGTTTCAAGAGAGTATGTAAAGTATTTGGTAAAGCATTACTTTACAGACCCAAAAGCTTACTAAGGATCGCTTTCGCCCTTTGAGAGTTGACTTTTATTTCATAAAGGACCCGCGAAATCTCGGGCTGCAGATGTTGATTTGAGTAATTTGTTGAATTGAATCCTACATTGAACTAATCTTTTCATCAAGTTCTTAGAGTCTCAAATACTTTAAAATCATGATAAATAATGAATATCAATGAAAACAATTTTAAGTTATACTAATCCTTATTCAACTATAGTTATATTAGCTATATTAAATGTATATATATATAGTTTATATATATTAAATGTAATCTATGTATTTTTATTAGACAACGGCGCTCAGTTAGGTGTTTTGTCGCTCAAGCCGGCCAAAACGGCTTTCTTTACTTTTTCAAGAAAGCATACCATTTTTAATTAATAACTATTAAAATAGGAAAAATAAATAGTATTAATAATTTCATGGTTATAAATAATTATTAATTTCATAATAATTGTGATTGTTACTCTTTGGTCATTCATGATTTCAAAGAGATCTCTTCTTGAAATGATTTTCTTACCGGGCGTACCTAAAACTATATTTTTCCAACAAATAATAAAATATTTCGGAAAAATTACGATTTATTGTTAACATTTATTTTCGTCTCTAAGTGATATCTTCAATAGTAGAGGTTCCTAGCGGATAAATTTGTCGAAGTGCATCAAATGACAAGATGCTTTAAACGATCACTTGGTAAAAATCTCCTCTGGTAATCATTGGAAGGTATAATAATTGTATTATTGAAAGATGATGTGAATATATATCATAAATACAATAAAGTAAAACTGATGAAATAATAATAATAAAAAATTTATGTACAATACCAAAAAAAATTTAATTTAAGAAACAATAAAATAAATACATATTCAAACCTACATACAGTATTTATATTCTGCCAGGTGAACTCTAAGCCAAGTCTCCTAGAGATCCCAGCGCTTCTCTCACATCCGCGTCAGTTGTTATGAGCGTTAGTGGAGACTGAGTGAGAACGCTCGAGTCGCATACATTCATGACGTCATGAGAAGCTGGCCATTGCCAGAACTCAAACAGCAATTCACAAAAGGTATCGGGGCCACTGCTGTTTCAATTAGCGGTTTCTAGTGTCCATTTTTTCAGAATTAATGACTAAATGCTTTGAACGCTGACTCGATAATAAATTATCACCGGATTTTATCATATGAAAAGTATATAGTCAGGTATAAATGGAGAATTGAAAATAAAAACTATCAGAAATGTAACGGATATTTTCCCCGCCTTATATCACATTTTTAATGAGTTAGTTCATGTCATAACTGACGTATGTACCCGGTATTTTAAAATCTATAATGAAGGTGAACATTTTTAATTGAAATGCGCTCTTACAAACTCAATTTTTATATCAAAATTAATTGACTTGCTTCTTCAAGAATGTATGAAGTTGTCTGACTTACCCAGGATCGACTAATAAGGCCCTATTTTATCTCCTCCATTATTCTACTTCAGTTTTACTTTTTTCCCACCTCTACTGTGGGAAAACCGACCATTCGGTCGGCTAGATCGGAGAATTACCCAACAGTGCGGCTTAGCCACAAAGATGGTAATGTGCAGAGCCCGGATTTTTATGTGATTGCATATTTTGTTCCCATGGATTGTTCGTACAGCTGATCAAATATTTATACGAATTTGCGTATTCAGAAATAACCAAATTTTATTTTGCATGACTGATGATAGTCGCATATAATTGCATAATTGGATGACTTTTAATAAAGTAAAAAATAAATAAATAAAAAAAATCGCTAAAATGACATTCCAGATTACTGTCGTAGGTTTGATTTTCAATGAAACAAAACAATAAAAATCTATGAAGTAATGTTAACGTAATAAGACCTTAGAATATGGATTTTTATTGTTTACTTACTATAGAGGAGGTAATATTTATTTAAAACTTCATGTGTGATTTTACGGTTTTTTCAAAATTTAAATCTCCAAGCTAGGAATCAGATTGGAATCTTGAATTTTATATAGACACAGACGTGTTGCTGGAAAAGTCATTGATGGAGCAGAGGGAAAAAATCTAAAATTTCCTTATGATTTGGATCGGATTCACAACATCCCGCAGGTTTGGGGAGTATTTTCTGGAATCTGAAATCTTCTAAACTATTTTTGAAAACTGACTTCTTTAAATAACGTTTATATTATAATTATATAATTATAACTTTATGTAAAAGTTTAAACTATAATATAATATAAATTATATTATAAATTTGTGTGATGATCAATTGGATAATAATCTTCTTGAATAATGTTTTAGCCTATTCTGCGAGTTTTTTGGCTCTTGTGATGTGTTTAGGTATATACTATAACCTGCCGGTTTTTAAGAAACGATTTTTTGAGTGTAAGGCTTATCTGATTTTCAAGAATGATGGCTCAAATTATTCAATGGGATAATTAATTAGTTATGTGTTTTAAAACAATCAAAGTTCAATATTATTACAGTTCAAATATATTACAGCATATATTTAATATTAAATATTGAATACAGTATTTGCAGTATTTTGTCCGCTTGTCGGTATTTAACCAATTTTTCAGTTTGATAGCTCAAAGTATTCAATGATACGCCATGAATGTTTTGAAACAATATGGGCACGAAACACTGATATCTTATTTTAACTCTTGTCATCTTTCGTTGGATTCATATCACACCATTTGTAAGTTTATGACCATGCATAACAAAGATTAAATTCTCAGTATGTTAAAAGCTGATAAAATTAAAACGAACTCTTAATTTAGGTAATTAACAACTATGGATATGAGCCTATCCGTTCTAAGGGAACACATCCTTGAATTGTCAATAAAGTTGACGACTATCTTAAAGGCAAAACTACTTCCCCAATTTTAATTTATAAATCAAAATGTTCAACGTATTAACTGAAACGGCATCCTCAGGAACAAAATTTCAATTACACATTATTCTATAGACTCAAAATTAAAATAAAAAAAAAAACAAATTAAAAATAATTGATCTTGAATATTTTTAAGGTCAACTACAATTTGATCTTACAGATTACAAGGTTAACAAAAATTTATCCTTAAATATTTTAAGGTCAACAAGGTAATGTCAAAATCCCTCTACCTTGAAATTTTGGGTCTGTGAGTATGTGTTATTTAACTTGTGTTTCTGAGAATGGCGTTGTAGAACAAACGTTGAACATTTTATTTTATTAATTAAATTTGGTTTGTAGTTTTGTCTTTAAGATTAGCAAATTTCCTTTAACCTTTAGTAAATTTCATAAAGAAATTATTGTTTTATACGACTGTAGATTTCAAATAATTTACCAATAAAATCGCTTGTGTTAAAAAAAAAATTAGCTAAATCTCTACTACATAATGAATTTGGTATGATAACTAATATAGGAGGCATGTGTATCGCAAATCTTTCGTTACGAGCTCATACAGTTAATTTATTACTATAAACGGCAATGAGCAAAATATATATGGTATTTTCGATCCCTGGTGCCATCTTCCCAGACTTGTTTCTATGGCCTCAATATTTTATGAACTTGTGTATGATTTATTTACTTTCTAATTTTATGATCCCTAGCCCATTTAAATTTTGTTCTCATAATTTCAAACCTGTATTTCTATTTTTCTAATCAATCCTTTTATATTGGTATTCCATCAGAATTTCAATGATCCGTGGTATGTTATAGTTGACCTGTAATATGGTAATGAGTCGAGTAGATTCTCCCCACATCATTAGGAAATGCCTTTTAAATAATCCTTTCGAGTCTTACAATTTAACTTATTTTAATTTAATGTTATTTAAGTTATGTAATTTTTAAAAATTTTTTGTTCCTATTTTTTATACGTCACTGTAAAACGAAAAAAATTTCCTGAGGTTAACGGCACGAAAATTATCTTTACATGTATTAGAAAAATTAAATCTGTATCACCACACTTTGTTAGGAAGTACTTTTACTAGATCAACGGTTGTGTAAGGAGGTGATTTGATCACACACGACAGAATCACACTCGACCGCCAGAGTTTTACCCAATTAAGAGTACCCACTTCATGAAGTTGGGTGGACTCGGAGGGCTTCCTAATCCACAGGACCGACTCACGGCTACCATGAAACAGAAAATAATTATCATAAGCATATTTCCATACCACTGAGCCAACTGCATACATTATCTTTATGTATATATATATATTTTTTCTTACCTCTTGAATTTTAATTTATAATATAACTACAAAATATATGACTTATATCTAAAAACCTCTAGATGTATATACAAGACATTTGACCCTTATTTTGTCACATGACATTATAAGGGAGTGGAAATATATTTATATGAATTATGTCTTACTGTTTCGCTCTAAACTGCATTGGTAATTTTTTTTCTTTTTCAAAATAGAAAGTCGCATAGTTAAGTGCATACCTATTTGGTCTAGTCGCATAGCTAAGTGCATACCTATTTGGTTATTAATGAATTTATAAATTTTATGGATTTTTAATAGACTTTATTCTATGCTTATACAATGTATGGGAGTCAAATTACTATTATCAGGTGCCAACATATTCACAACAGGTAAGTGAAAAGTTTATATCTAAAAAAAATAATTAGGAAAATCGAAATATTTCATACTGCAGTTAGGGGAAACAAAAATATATTAATACAGATGGAAAAGCCGGCCAAAATTGTTGAATTATGAGTTTGTCCTCTCCCCATCACGAATTGTGGCAACACCTATATAGCTAGTAGTACTATTTATAAACATTAAACTCCCATAAGCAACAATTATTAATTATTATAGGAAGTAAGTGTAAAATTCTTAAACCTCTATGCTTAAAAACCTTTTAAAAATTAATATGTAGTGAGGTTTACAAGAAATTTAATTTTAACTCATATGTTATTATTTTTAAGATTTCTAGGGAGTAGAAATGGATGATTACTGACTAATAGGGCGGATTAGGATCTTGAGCGGTAAGAATTTCGGGACAAATAAAAAACTAAAATGAATTTTATGAAAACTCAAACAAATAGTTAAAAAGTTTAACATAGAATTAACATCTTGTTTTTTTGTGCGGTTATTTTAAGGAGGTTTGTTTTAGCGTTTTATTGCTTGTTTGTTTTATTTGTTGTTTGTTTTAGAGGTTTATTTTTATATTAAAATATTTTAAGACATGTAGGCCTTTTCGGGAGCCTTTGCTACCCATTTCTCTTTAGTCCACTTACAGCTGACTGACTGGTGCGTTTGTATAAATATGGAATAAAATGGAAAAGATCTGTATTATTATGGGACTAGGTCCCTTCAGAACGATTTTAAGTAAATTTCAAGTTGGCCAGGACGGTCCTGCCTTACAAACTTTAAACGAAACATAAATGCAGAGCACTAGTATTAATATTTATATGAAGAGTAATAATATAATGTATATAACAATAAATATGTGTAATATTATAATTATTATGATTGTAGAATGAAAAGATAGTTTTTTTATTTTATTTATTTATTCAATACCAGATCGTGGACCTTACATGGTCACGAAAAAAAATGTACCTCTTACATTAACAAGAGGTACATTTTTTTTTTTTTTTTAAACAATTGATTATAGGGAGTATAGTCTCATACAAAACACACCCCTAACTATATACAATGCTATTAATTAAAAAAATTAAGATAAAATAAATAGATTAAAATAACAATTCATAATAAAAAATGAAAGTCAAGTTAATAATAAAAACAATGACACTTATGGATTTAACAAAATAAATAATTGACTACTAATGGAAAAAAAAGAAAATGAATGAAGGAAAAATGAAGAAAAATTAAGATAAAATAAACTTTTAGAGTGACAATAACAGAACTGATAAATATATACCTTATAATAGGATGTCCTGCACCAGCCTGGGCTTCAGACTTCGGGTTGTGGTTGAGTTTCCCAAGTTGGGGTGACCCAAGCAGGTGACTACTTCTTTAACTGTAGGTAATTGGGAGTGGAACTTCATGAACCTTTTTGTCATTTAATCCTCTATTGTCTCTAATTGTATTTCCAGACGCAATTGGCTGTTTCTTACAAACCAAGGAGCATCCACTGCAATTCTTATGACTTTATTTTGAAAAGATCGTAATTTTTCCTTTCGTAAAGGATGCCGCTCCCCAGACTTCACAGCGATGAAAAGGTAGTTGAAAAGGAGGGACTTCGATGGGAGCACTTTTGGTACATGGCGTATTAATGTTCAACCAACTAATGACAAAAACTCTGTAACGAGGCTTCGAAACGTCATTGGTAAAGGTAAAATAAATCTTTGTAAAAACTGGAAGGTCCTGTTCATACCTTAGTTAATTATGAATTGAAAAATAAACTTAATATTTATGAAATATATATGTTTATTATCAGAAATTTTGAGCTAGTAGGTTGAGGTCTATTCAGCTATAAGCCATTATTTATGTTTTGCATTGTCAAGATGTCCATCCATCCTTACACGTGGGCCGCTAGGTGGGTTGTTGGTGAAGTTAAATAAAGTAAGCAAAGGAAGACCAGGCTGGAATTCAGTGTTTACTTATTTGTAAACAGATGATTCTTTTAGCTTCTTCTTGCTTCCTGTTCCTGTTGAATGAACCGGAACTGTAAACAAGACTCACCTGGATACCGTGTCAATATCTGACCCCTACCATCCTCCTCTTGATGAAAACTTGCTAACTTACAAGCTGGAATTTGGATATATAATGACGACTGCTAAATTTAGTGGATAATTTGTTGCAAAATACGACCAAATACACCAATCCATGTATTTTATCAATCGAATAAATTATTTAGAGTATAGAACATAAATTTTACCAAACGGCCCAAAATCTAAAATCAAATTATTGATTGATTGATCTTAACTCTCTGAGGTCAAATCACAAATTTACTATTGACTGTCGATCCTGCTGAAACTGTTGTCATATGGCATTTCAATTTGAAGTTAGTTTTGTGTTCATACTTGTTTCATGTTTAAGGATTATTAAAAACGATTTGGTTACCAGAAGTGGAACTGTTTAAAGTTTCTCCATGGAAAAGGAACTGTAAGTAACCAGATAATCATATAGTTATACATATATATTTTTTTTAACTCAAAAACTTGTGATTGGGGTTTACATTATTGTAATAATTAAGACCTTTCATGGATTATTTTATGAATATAAACTTGAATATATTTTTTTATATGTACATCTGGATGAATAGTTGTTAATTTTTTTTTTAATTTGAAATAACATATGATTTGAATTGTAAATTTTAATTTTCAACTACACAAACTAATGTTGAAAATGTTGTAGTAATCTATTATAGTCCATTTAAGGACATCAAATTTTCTTCTATTTATTTGTTACAAAATAAGGGTTAATCACATTAAGGCTATATTCTAACTTGGGGAATATGAATTGAAAATAATTTAAATAAAGGTAGATGTTGACTCAGTAATAATTTTATTTGAAAATATGCTGTTAAAATTATTGGAAGAAGAAACTATAAGACGTTTTATAGCTTCCATAAACTGTGAAGATAAGTAATGAAGAGAACCACAGCTAAATAATTATTTGTAAATAAAATTAGTTAGTATAAATAGGTTTTGATTTTCATGACATTAGGGATTATGTATTTAATAATTTTATAGAGTAATAGTTCATTTAAGTGGGGGAATGCTTGAAAACTGACATAATTACTGGAATATTATACTATTTGTGATTAATTTATTATACCATTTATATGCTTTTGAAATACCATAAATTTTAAAGTAACAATCCTTTGTGATTATGGAGTTCTGACACTTGGAAATATGAAAAATAATAACCTTAAGTAAGGTTATAAAATTAAGTTAAATATGGTCTTATATTTAAATAAATATACCTTTATCTCCTTACTTTACTTTTTTGTTTAATTGATGTTTATTTTTAGTTTTATTACCCCAATGTTCTGGTTCAGACTTTGGGTTTATTGCTTGATTATAATTTCTCATCTGGTTTCTTTTCTGTTTCTGATATTTATATTTTGAAATAAGTATAAATGTATATTATGAATTTATAATTATTATTTATTATTTAGTTTGAAAGAAATAATTTAATCTTCTAAAATATCGAACATTTTATACATTTATAATAAAAGAATAGCAAGTTAATTGAAGTGGTGGGTTGGTAACACTGTTTAAGGTAGTCTAGTAGAGCAGTAAGTGAGCCACATTTAGATGCAATGCATTCATGAATTTTATGATGTTGAAAATTACTACTACCACAAAATCTTACAAGTAAGGAACATGATATCTTATATCTATATAGATTATACTTAATTATTTTAATTGGCAGAAGCAAATTAGGGAGAGAACCTCTATTCTACAATTGTTCACAATTTATTTATTTTTTCACTTGGCCTGTTACACATTTTCTGGTTTTATAAAACTTCTGTTTTATTATAATATAATTATCTGTGTTGTTGAACTACAAAAGTAGTTTTGGGATTTCAACTTCTTACTTAGAGAAACTTTATTATGGGCAATTATTTTAATTTATTGTTGTTTTAAGATTTTCTAAATTTCAAACAGAAATGCAAACCTATTATTATTGCATTCATATTATTAATTAAGAAATGAATTAATAGATAATTCAACTTTTAAAAAAACAAACCTACTTTTAATTTTGTTAGAAAACTAGTTCTAGGAACAGGACAAAGCTACTTTAGTTACTGGAACAGTTACTTTTATTGAAACCTGTTAAATTTGATTTTATACAAGTAACTAATTTAGGACTATAAACAGTATTCTTTATTTGTTATATTATATTCAAATTAGTTTTTATTCCTTACCTACATAATTAAATTTTAATTCATTTAATTGTATTCTATATTTAAATTATGTATTATGTGTTATTTATTAACAAGTGCTCGTTACCATCACTTCTTCTGAGTCCGAATCGGTGGCCCTGAAAATTGTTGTGTGTAATTGAAAAATTAGTATGTGTGCGCCTATAAATCTGGTCAGTAATTATTTATGTTTCAAAGTTTCAGAATAGGGATGTTTATTAATGAGTACTCAATGTTTCTTATTCCCTCTTTTCTGATGGCTTCAGTGTTTTATAGTATAGTGAACACGGGCAAATGTATAACTGATTCAAAAACGGCACAAATTTCACTTACCGCCTTTCATTGGGTTTAAATTGATCTTCGCTCAGATATTTTTATATTACTCACAATGACAATATATTTTATACTTCCAAAATAATAATATTTCATGTTCCAAAATGTTAACATTTTTCTTTTGTAAAAGTATGATAGAATGATAAAAATATAACAGTTACCTAGAATTTATATTGTGCTCTTATTTTTTTTTATCACGTATTGGCCACTAGGGACCACGTGAATATCAATGGTTAGGCTTCTTTGGAAGTCTTAATTTTCTTTCTTCCCATTGTAGTTTCATGATCCTCGACTGCCTTTCTTTTCTTTCTTCGGAACACTTCGTACCCCTTTTTTTTCCTCTTCAATATTGGTGAGATTTTTCAATGTTTTTGATACGTATCTCTATCTAGACAGTCGGTCTCTTTAATTCCTCTCTCATTTGCTTCGTGTATCCTCCCATGTTTTTGTAGCTAAAATTTTTTTTATAGATCTTCTTATTCAATCTTTCCTCCTTCATCCTCTTCATGTGCCCATAGAACATCAGCCTTCTGATCCTCTTGGTTTCCATGTCTTTGATTTTTCTGTAGATCTCTTTCTTAGATCTTAGCCTGTAACCTTCTTGTGTTTTTCTGGGCCCATAGATTTTTTTTAAGATCCTCCTTTCTATTTTTAGGAGCTTTTCCAAGTTCAATAAGCATGTGGTCTCCAACCTGTATAAAATCACAGTCCTTATCACAACGTTGTAATGCCTTAACTTTGCATTGAATGAGAGGTTCTTCTTCTTGTAAATTTTAGCTGTTTATAAGCTTTAGTTTTCTCTCGGATGCTCTCTTTCTCAGAACCGTTGTGACAAATTATTTCTCCGAAGTACTTATATTTTCTAGTCACTTTTATTTTTCTATATTTAGTGTTTACTATTTTTTTCTTGAAATTTACTTCAGTAGTTATCAGCTCTGTTTTTTCATATGATATTGTAGGGCTCCTTTTTCTGATATTATTTGTAGGGTATTTATTTGACTAATAGCCTCTTCCTCTAATTCTGCCAGAGCGAGATCGTCGGCAAACACCAAACATCTCACTTTTATATGATTGTTTTTGTTTCCTACTATGGCTCCTGAGTTATTTTTTTTTTGCAGAATTCCTTCATGGTTTTATCCAGGACTATTAGTACTTAGCCCTGTTTTTATCTGAAAAGGTTTGCTTATAAGACCCTGAAATTTCACTTTAAATTTTATATCTGTCAGAGTAAGTTTGATCAGATTTATGGTTCTCTGGCCTACTTCATACTCTTTCAAGATTTCCAGTAGGGTTTCCCCATCCACTGAATTTACATTGTGCTTAATAACTGTCAACATGACAACAGTATCAGACTGTCGAATCGAAAAAGCAGCGCATGCACTCGCCAGTGAAACTGTTTATGGTGTTACAATAAATCTTTTATTTATGCGAGTTTCGTCATTCTCACAACCTTTTTCGGCTTTCTGTGTTGAATATAGTATTTTCTAAAATCATTGGATTTCTAGCGGTATATACAACGTCTATATTACAACTCTTATTTCCAGAAATGGGTTTCCCAACTGAAAAAAATATTTTCCTGTTATCTCCTCGAGTTACTTTATTAATCCTTTTATAGTTCATATTTATCCGTTTTTCACTATTAATAAAATGTGAAATGGTTAATTATTTCAAATTAACAAAATTAAAGGTACTTTAGAGGAAAATGCTTTTTAAATTGTCATTTCTAACCTTGCTTCCTCTTCCATTCCTGGCAATCCTCCAAGGCGCCTGAAAAGAAGATGGCCTCGTGACCTATATTGTAAACTGTTTTAGAGTTCTACTACTGGGTAGTTTCTCTACATCCTGTATCATATCATATGTCATTATGATCAAATTTACTGGTTGTATTTTTTTATACAGTTGTAAATATCAACAAATAAATAAAATAAAAAAAAATAAAAAAAATTGTCATTTAAGCCCTATCAGACTGGTTCAATGAGGATAAAAACTAGCTGATATTATGCTATGTGGTGGCGATTCACAGAATGATAGACCTATTGAATCAATTTTATTTTATTTAATATACTATAGATTGAGAATACCAGATAAGACCATTAATATTTATATTGACTCTAATTTTAATCACTTTTGCCATTCAAAGTACCAACTTAGGATTTTACTTATCTTATGTGTTTGGCGAGCTTAGCGGTATTCATGCTGTTCTTAGCGTCGTTGGTTCATGGTCTTCTCTTCGTTAATCCACTTCGGCCAGGCCTAGCTGGAGATCTCCGCCTCTTTACGTTGCACTACCTCCTCACTCTTTCTTAGCGTGTGCTTGCCTGGCTCTCCTTTACTGTATCCCCCTTGAGTCTTCCACCGACTGTCTTGATTATGCTTGCCTGGTTGTCAATGTCTGTCTACACTACTGGAGATCTCTCCGACTGTCTTACTTAGCGTATCTTTTTCGCTAATACGGGGCTTCCTCCCCTCTACTTTCTTTCTAGCCATCCCATTTATTAATTCTGTTTTGGGGCATGAGCCGTTTCCATCGTTCGGCTTCTTAATTGATGTCCCAGATGTCTTTGTCGTTCCTTCACTTATCGTTCCGTCACTTATGGCCAGAAATAAATAAGTACTCATCGCCATTAGGGGTTTGCTTAGGGGTCAGATCTGCCCCTAGAGTTGGGTCTCCCAGGCTGCTCCGCCACCAGATGTATAATTGTACCGCCGTTCTACCTGCCTGTCGTGAGCAGGTGAAGGCCGACAATAAAAACTCATAACTATTTAAAATTTAATTTAACTTCCTTTTTTCTCATGCTGGTATTTGCAATACATATCAGATAAAAACTATTTAATTGTATATTAATATGGCGAGTTTATTTAAAATCGTTAGTGAAGTTTTCGGGAATATTGAAAAAATGAACTAGGCTGTTCACACAGAGACTCTGATCATTTTGTGAGTCTTCGTTATTTGGACTCAGGGAACCTCAAAACGTGTAGTTCCAACAAAAACACGTTTGTCTTATTGTATATTCTTACTATTATATACTGCATATTCCTATTTTTAGTTTCATTTAATTTGTGTACCTAATATATACCATATGGCGGAAACTTGATGCACCTTACAGTACTCTAACTTTAATTGTTTGTAAGAATAGTATTAACACTTTGTTAACGAGTAGGAAGTACTTTCATGTTTAGAATTGTACGGTAGCGTGTGCACATCTGAACAACTTGTGTGTTTTACTCTAACCTAATGATAGGTACTATTAATTATTTTTATGGTCACCATCTTTTCACAATGTGTTTTCCATTTTTATTTGACATTGGTAGACAACTAGCCCCGACGTTTTAGTTGGGTGGGTCAAAAGTAAATATTTGTCCCATAGCACTATATGGGCCAGAAATAAAATCAAGCGGGAAGTTCGGAATTTGAAGTTGATTGAAATACTTTTGGTTTATATTTACTTTGTTCATCACACGTCTTATAATTTTCATTCCTACCCCCGTGTTTTATCCTAAGTAAATAAAAAACAATAAATAGGATCTTACAAAATTTACAGTGAAATTTATATATACCTTATTCAATTAGGTCCAACGAGACCAATTAAGGATTGAAATAGATCATGCAGGTTCATGCCATCTTCTTTATTAACCTTACCAAATATAAGGTCGCATAATAATATTTAATGGAAAAAAAAACTATGGAATGTTTTATGTTCGCAGGCGGATATAGATGTGATGTAAGGCCTGTTTACGACGGGCACCTCAGTCGAAACCGAATATAGTGGGATTAACTAGTCGCTACTACCACGAGTCCCCAGGAAATTTATGGTCCCATGGGGGGGGGGGAGGCTATAAATATAAGTAATAACTTTATTAGTCCCTCCAGCTTCATTCAACAAAACACACAACTTCTATTTCAGATGTAACTTATTCTATGGAATGAGAAGTGTTTATTATACTCTCACAACTGCTTTATTTACCTATCGACATTTAGTGCTTAGTTCTGAATCTCTATTTAATGCTTTCGTCTTTCGGTTTGATCAAAGCTTCATTTTCGGAACAATCAAAGATCAATCCTTAAAGACATATAGAAACATCGAGGAGGTCAAATTGTACTTCATACTGCCCTTCAAAATCCGCTATACCATGAAGATCACCTATCTTCAGGTTGGGGACTTTTTGGACTACATTACTAAATTTATTCTGAACATTTAAGTCACCTGCATTGTATCAGACGTTTTGTTATTTACAAAAAAAAAAAAATGTAATTATCTTTATTAACAAATTAATTTTTTTGTACTGAAATTTTTACTTCATCAATTATTTTATTTATAGTTGTTTTAGTACTTTAAGTATGTTTAGAGACTAAAGCAGGACTGTATATGCATGAGTAAATCTAATTTGTTTTGGATTTTTCAGTCCATTATATTTATTTTTCTCTAATTTAAGATGAATTTTCCATTTTCAAGAATATAGCCCTTGATTGTATGCATGTATTGTTGTACTATAAATTTTTTTAACTACAATTTTACTCAGTTTCACTGGGAATGGAATCGACAGATCTCCTTCATGTGATTTTAAAATAAAACATTTTATTTTTTTTTAAGACAATTTTTTCAAGTTTGCTATGGTACAATTTAGAATTACCTAATTTAAATAAATTTGTGGTTTAAGTTTACTATTCAACGTAATAAGTTCTTGTGGAATCGGAACAAGTCAAATTACTTTTTTTGTCAATTTTAAGACCTGCTATCACCTCTTATTTGTACAAACCCCCCTACCGGAAAAAATCGCGTGAGATGTTAATGTATTGTTTTTTAAATATTCACTATAATTACACTGGTAATTTAATTTATTCACGTTTTGGAGCAGAAGTGGAATGTTGGCGCATACCCCATCGAGACATTGGTTGTATAGAAGGCACTTTTGATAATCCTCCTTCCTGAAACAATACCACCCCCTTCCAAGCACGTCCTTTTCTTCAGCATCCACTTCTCGAGATGGGCGTCCCTTGAAGCTCTTTAATGACAGTACTTCAGGGCACTCGAGTATTGTACAGGCAAAGTTTTCTCCCTCCTTCGTTAGGGTACAAATTAATTCATATTATAGTACATCCGGAAGTCTTCGATCGCATAAAGCAGGGATCCGGAATGTTGAATGTCAACTTTTGTTTTTTAGTATTATACGATTGCAATATTTTATCTTTTAAAATAAATGCAATTATAGTAATGATTTGAGAAATTTTAAAGCCATGGAAGTTATGATTTTAACATATAATATTACGAAAGCACTTACACTTTTTTAATTAATAAAAATTAATTAATTAAAAAATAATTTTAACCATTAACATTGTGTAATTAGGTATTACCTAAGTATAAGTTCTAATTTTTTATTTATTTATAAGCCATCTTGGTCCGTTGTTTTCAATGATGAATCGATAAAGGAAAAACAAATGAAAGCCCCAAAAATATTGAGCGTTTGCCTTATTGAGAAAAGCTGAATCCGAAAATTGAAAAAAAAAATTTCATGTCCATCGTCTATTCGCCTTCATTTTTTCCCGAAACTACCAGATCAATGTTTTGTGATTTTTCACCAGTTTTGAACCCTTAATGATGATTCTCGCTATTTGTCATTACCGTCCGTCTTTTCGTTTCAAAATGGCGATCTATAAGATATTTCCTATGGTCTATTTTGTTTATTTGTAAAGAAAGTGGGAAAATACTCAGCGGTTTGATATCTCTTTCTCAAAATATTTTAATTGAAATCAAAATAGCTAAGAGACTGTGTTTGGTTTATTATTTACATACACGAATCTTTGTAACCGACTAAGAAAAAAAAAAAAAACACTCTAAAATTTAAGATTTTAATTTTCAAGATACGTAGAATAAAAAAACAGATATTTTATTATTCACTGATATCATAAAATAATTAATTCATATAATAAATAAAATTTAAATAATATGTTTTTTTTCTAAGAAGGGAAACCCCTACATCTTAATGTAACAATATAAGCTACTTATATTACATTCAATACGAAACTAAAATTATGTATGATCCAAAGACAGATTAACAGAACACCTGTTCAGCAAGGAAATCAAGATTAAATTGATAGGATTGTGTTGCAAGGGATGACAGAATGATAAGGTGAAAACGTCTGGATGACAGCTGGCGATAAAAATATATGATCATTAGTTTTAGTGGAAGATGGGTCTTTCCTGCATGTTATAGCTTTATGGAATTGATAAATGGGAAAAGGGCGTAATTGAATACTGTTAAAACGATTCACATAAAGACTTGGTTGTTATTGAGTCAAAGACATAAAGTCTATAAAGTTAAGACTATAAGGTCTTGTAAGGTATTGTCAATAAAGTCAAGAACAATAAGGTATTGTCTATAGAGTCAAAATAATAAACTTTTGTCAAATTGAAAAAAAAAAATTAAGTAATTCATGCAATACGATAAACAATAAAGCAGTGGTTTCATACCCGTTGAAGTCAGTGGACCATTAGGCCAGAAACAACTTCTACTCCCACCGACTTGGGACATATATCCACGTAAACCTTTCAACTAATTCAAAGCTCCAGGCACCCAAGATTTTTATTAATGACTAGCGGACCCGGCAATGCTTTGCTTTGGCTATATTTGAGGATGTATATAGAATTAAAGAACACAATTGTTAGTTTCTTATAATCTATTATTATTATTATTTAAAACTAAACATTTAGAAATTTATTATTATGATTTGATAATAAAAATTTAACCAATACATTCTATAAAGCAGTGAAAAATAAATTTTTATTAAAAAATATACATAACTTCAACATTACTCAACTAATCTACACCAAACTTTGCAGTGGTTTTAGTAAGATAAATAATAATAATAATAAGTAAAATTTATATAATTTAGTAACATGTATAGTTTTTGAATAGGACCCCTCACTTTGCTTCAATATTAGTACTATATTCAAACAACTGAAACTGATTGACATAACAACGAGTCGTAGAATATTTTTTAGGAGTGAAACAAAATCCCATAATTCAAAATTTTATTGTGGACGAAGATTCGAGCATTCCCTTTTATATATATATATATGATGTGATAAGACGGTTACTAGGGTCACATATTTGATAACGACTAACTTCGCTCTATCATCGTTAATACTTGTCCGATTTGGGTGATTTTTTCTTATTCTTTGAGGCAATTTTATTACCTAAGGTAGTTTCATGTTTATAATATGCTATTACAATATAAATAGTTTTTAAATAAAAACCTTCCCTGTGCCAGAAAATCTTAAAAATATTGAAACGAACTGACCTATCAAAGAGTAGTAAAAGATTTTTTTGGAGTGAAACAAAGTCTATTTTCGTTTTTAGCACCGCAAGAAACCTTTAAATACGAATTTTCGAAAAAATTAGAAAATATAATTTTTTAGTCCAATATTTTCGCCCTACTAATTTTCGCCTTTGATTTCTTTTAAAAAATAGAAATAACTTCAATACTACTTGACCAATCTACATCAGACAGTGGTTTAGGGCTCTATAAACTGAACCAAAGGGTAAAAACTGGGTCTAATTAAACAAATTAGAACCGGAGGTATAAAATAAAACGTCTGAATTTCAAACCCATATTTCGCCTCTATTAAGGCATCAAATCTACATTTAGTCGATGTGGGCTGAAAGAGTAGACTTTCAGCTCTACAACAGTTTTATTTACGTAGGAATTGGATAAAATGAAGGACTATTCCCTTTTATTTATATAGATTAATTATTATTGATACAATTATACCATTAGTGTTTGACTGTGAATCTTAGAGATGAATAACACTTACTAACCATGAACCACCGACGATAATATGGGTTTACTCTTGCGTGTGTTGTGTTTACAGGCTTCTAATTAGAGAGTTGTCAATTGGTCGATTATACAACACTTAATTCATAGTAATTACTTAAATATCTCTTCATTAGTGGTGTAGTTTGTGTATGATTATCACTTTGAATTCATTTTGATTTGTATATTTAATGATTCAGTTTGTATTAACTTCATAGTTAAATGCCACTTGAGTGTCTGATCGTTCTCATTTGTTGGAGCTACTTTAATTTTAAGGACCTATATGTTTTATTTGTAATATCAGTATAAATTAATTACTTAGAAGAATTGAAATAAAAGATAATTTTTTTTATACTCTTTATTTATTTATAGCTTAATTACTTTAATTTATTAAAACAAATGCTGATTTAAAAACGATTTGTACTAGAAAAAAGAATATATCGTTGTCAAAATATGCTGATTGGCTTCTATAACATCCAGTTGAAAATGTTCAAATTTCTTTTCAAATTTTCAGTGATAACTGTCTTTTTTAGTGAGTGTTAAAGATGTTAATTTTAATTAGTTATATTAATAAAAACGTGGTTTTCATTGCCAATTTCGAAATGCCTAATTACGATATTTGGTCTATAGTTACTAAAATTAAAAAATTTAATTTTGGCTCTAATTGATAATTAATAAATTATTTTAATATTGAGTCATATTTTATAGATTTGACCTTCAAAAATGACGTTTTGTATATCATACATGTTTTGAATTACTAGCCATAAGCCATAAAAAAGTGGTTCTTGGTAAGATTTTAATGATCAATTGCTTCTTTAAAATAAAATGTTTAACAATTAGTGTTTTACTTCTCAAGTTGATTTATGAAATTTAAACAGCAATGTGGTATAATTTGTAAATTTTGAATTGTTTCCTAATTCTTTTCAACTGCTATTAACCCATTGTCTTGATCTTTTTAACCGTGTACTCTAAAGTCAATGTTTTATATGAAAGGGTGTATACCTTGAAGATGGGTTAACGTCAGGATATGAAAAAATAATTCAATTAATTTTTTACTCAGTTTACTTTTTTTATAGCTATCTTATAATATTTTTTTTTATTATTGACGACAATAATAATATAGGAGGATTATAAAAAATAAACAAATTCAACACGTAGCTCATATATATAATTTATACAGAACTTAATAGAAAAATAAACGATACAAGAGTATATAGGCTGTGAACAAACAGAGTTTAGTGGTTTTCGAACTGTGGGACTTGGGAAAGTGTTCGCTCGGTCTGATGTGGGCGGTTGCGTTTCTCTTAATTGACCTATGCCTAGAAACATTCACACGCTCATTGTTTGCTATCTTTCATTTTATATACACATAGTCTTTGAAGAATGTTTTCCTGATTATAGAATCAAAAGTAACACCTGCATATCCAAGAAAATTACTTTTTCCCGTGAAAAAAAAATCTTTGACTTCCGTATACGTTTGTAATGGTGAGAAAAAGTATTCACTTCAATTTTAATTTAGAAAGCTACCATAAAATAAAATATATTTCTTACACAATAATAAAATTGTGCCATAAGCGAACCTTCCTTAATTATATTTTCTTTTTTTATAAAGATTCCGTGTTTTCTTTTAGTAGAGCTTAAGTGGAGAAAAAAATAAATGATTTCACTCCAATTTTAAATTAAGTGAGTTTGATAAAATGAAAAATATATAAAGTTAAGCGTCAGAATTGATGACTCTGTCAACCATTACATAGGGGATTAAAAAGCGGGCTGTTTCAAAAGTTACTCATTTTTGAGTTCTGATCGATAAATAAGTGATCGATAAATTGCGCGTTATTTTTCTTTACTAAGAGGTTTAATTTTTACGTAGTCTACAAAAGAGATACAAGAAATGCCATCAAAAAGTAATATTGAACTATTAAAGCTGCCCTGAAGTTGATTTCATTTTTGAAAAATCTAATATTTTTTAATTTTTCCTTAAAATACCTACAACACTAAAAAACCTCATTACACATTATTTAAATAAGAGTATTTTCTGAGATATGAGCTCTGAGAGAGCTTTTTATGTTGTATTGTTCTCTAGATACAGTTTTTCAAAAATCAACATTTTTTTTTTCCAAATAACGAAAAATCAATATTTTGTGATTTAATTTTGGTGAATATCATAGAAACTGTTTAGTAGAAGAGCCCAAGAGGAGAAAAAAAAGGCAGTTATTTTACCCCAATTTTTGATTAATTTAATATAATATAATTGTATATAATTAGTTGTCTCAATTGATGAGTCTGCCAGGTATAGGCAGGGGGAATAAAAAATGGTGGCTGTTTCGAAATATTAAAAATTTTTTTTTCATTCGGAGCTCTATATCTTTAAAACTACGAACAACACTAGAAAAGCTAAGAGAGTATTATTTAAAGTAGAGTAAATTTGCTAAAATATGAGCACTAATAGAGCTATTTACGTTCAATAGTTCACCAGATATAGTTTTTAGAACTAGTTGCTCCTACGAAGATAAATGTTATCAACTTCATTATAGTGCATTCAGCTAGCTTTAATTTATTTACTAATAGGCATCTGTATGTCTGACAGCTCCTGTGTTATAGGTTTTCATAAACCAAAAGTCGTTTCCGAATAAAAAAAAAATTAACATTTTGGGAATTTAGTTTGGCGAATATCATGGAAGCTGCAATTACTGTGTGTGTGTGGTAGACATAGCTCAAAAACGAAAAGCAGTGCGAAACTGAAATTATATATTTATTAGACTGGTGTATGCCTGGGATCTGACTGAAACTTTTTCGATAAAATCGACTGGCCTGAAGTGCCATTTATAGGATCGATTTTTCACATTTTTCAATAAATTTACATAATTAAAAAAAATACCAAAATAATGGATGCCAGTATCTGAAAAATAATCCCCCCATGGTGGGTAGTTCAGTTTTTCATTTTTGTGGGTTTGCCACTAAATGAAAAAAGTCAACGCTCCAGGCTGAATTCGAACCAGCGTCGCCCGCAGATTTCAGATTGATAGACCTGCACCAGTCCACTTGAGCTCCGGACGGCCCCAATTCATAATAATGTCAAGTTGCTAAGATATGTCTTCTTTCAACTTTGATAAGGAGCTCCTCGAAGAACATTATTTCTCTAGAAGTTGATAGGATATACAAAAAGTAGGGGGGACTAGCATCGGTGTACCCTACGAAGGGCATCTAACCCCCTATAAGTGAAACTGAATTATTAATTTAATAAAAATTGCTTTGTTTTTTTCATGTAAATAATTGTAATAACTAATAAAGCACAGCTATAATTTTATAATTTCCTTAAAATTTTGGTTTCCTGATTGACTATGGCTTGTTCATCCTAGTTTTGATCTAAGGTACGCTCTTGGGGTCTAGGGTTAGATTGCATTAAGTATTGTACAGATAATTTGGCTCTTGGAAAAAATGGCGGAGTCACGGTGAAATTTTAAAAGTATAAAAGATCAAGTTGCAATATATCCAGTAACTGCTATGGAAATAACATTGCAGTGATTGAAATGTGTATATGAATTTGTCGGGATGTATAAGGAACGAATCATTAAAAAAAATAAAAATTACTATTGGTTTAACCGACAGGTAACAAAACACCCTAGATCTAAATGAGAATTTTATTATGGTGCGGTTTTGTCGAGGAAGGTATGTTGACATTCCCGGGTTCGCTAAGCCCTTTCATTATTAAAATAAAAAAATCTTGAAAAAAAGTTATAACCGGTTTTGAAATCGAACGCCTCATATGTAGTTTAAGTTCTATTCAGAGTCGGCTTCCTTTGCCACTGACTTGTTACCAGATTTCGTTCCACAATTTATCTTCATTCAGCATTTAAAAGCAGAGACAGGATTTTTATGCAATCGCATATCTATCTTGTCTCCTTTCATTATTAAGAAGCTGGCGGTGGCCACACCTGGGATTTTGTAATTTGGGTACTTGGCTCTAAATTGGTTTGATTACGATATATGATCGTATTGAAGACAAATAATTATTTTCGCTCTTGGGACTTTTTAGGGTATACAGAGAAACGAAGAAAATAATGGTGTAGTTGGGGCATTTAATTTGATATTCTAATAATGTTTTTTTAAATTTATTTTAAGGTATTTCTCATATCGAAAATCTGACGTTGGATCAGTTAATAAATTTTTTTCGGTTTCTAACTTCCAGTATTAAAACTAAAATAAATCTAGAGAAACTATTCCATATTATACTTCATAAAACATTCGTTATTATATTCATATAACACTTAGCATTTGCTACAATAATGAGAAAATGTTAGTAAGAAAGTGATGCTTTGAGTATGAAAAATATAAATATCATTATTATCAGTTTACTCAATTTTGATCCTTTTTTTCTCTCAACTTTTATTCTTTAAAATTCTCCAACATTTCGGCCCTAAGGCCATTCTCAAGGATACAACCTACAAAAAGTTTTTTGTTTTTATATAACAATAACATTATTTCCTTCAACTACACACAGATTTCTTTGGCCATACCTTCAATATTGATGTCATTGCTTTTTTTAAAAATCCCAAAATTGCAGGCTTATTGCCCTTGTCACATCTTTAAAATAAATTAATCATTAAAATAATATAATAATCACTTCATAAAATTTTGTTTTTAAATAGATTTCTTACTTACATAACTTTTTAAAAAAAAATTGATATCCTAGATTTAAAACTTCTTTACAAAACACTTTCCCTCTTTCATTTATATTTACAACTTAAACAGAACCTACCTTCAACAGGTTAGGACTCTGTTATCACCTTATCATATAACAATAACTTTTTTATCATTAATTTAAATTTTTAATATAATTTAATTAACATTCATTTTTAATTATTTTGCTTATATTTAAAAGCTATAATTAATATATTTTTATTTTATGTGTATTTTTTTAACATACATATACCCCCCTCTCTATTTTATTTTATCACATATCACCTATTATATTATTCACCTATTCATACTTTTATTAGTGTATATTTATTTTATATATACATTTGTACAATTTAAGGATTTGAAAATTTATCTATTTACTAATATTTTTATATATAATAATTACATATTTATTTTGGTCAAAATTTCTGAATAATGGTGGTTTAGTCCCTTAGAATCTGATTTGAAATTGACAGTATAATTTATATTTTCTGAGATGTAAAATTTTCTTCTAAAAATATTATTTTCTTTATGAATGACCTTGACATTTTCAAAATCAAATTTATGTTTATTTTGAACAACATGTTGAACCAATACTGCTTTTTTAGGTTCCTTTTCCATATGTTTTACATCCTGTCTTTTATATATTGTTTGGTTATGTAAGTAAGAAATCTATTTAAAAACAAAATTTTTTGAAGTGATTATGATATTATTTTAATGATTAATTTATTTTAAAGATGTGACAATGGCAATAAGCCTCCAATTTTGGGATTTTTTAAAAAAGCAATGACATCAATATTGAAGGTATGGCCAAAGAAATCAGTGTGTAGTTGAAGGAAATAATGTAATTGTTTTATAAAAACAAAAAACTTTTTGTAGGTTGTATCCTTGAGAATGGCCTGAGGGCCGAAACGTTGGAGAATTTCAAAGAATAAAAGTTTAGAGAAAAAAAGGATTATAATTGTATAAATTGATAATAAACTAAACCACTCTCAAACAATCATATATAACAAATAATTAATCCATAAATATCATGTTAAAAAATACATGGTGTTTCTGGGTTATGTGTCTTAAGTACAAATATGAATTAAGGATCTCAAATGCTTTGTTTAGGAAATTTTCAAGTTCAAAGATTTTCATTTTTAGGAATTATTTTGGTTATAATATAAAACGAATTATAATAAATGAATTAATATGTTTTCCAACTACTTTCTTAAGGAAATGTAATGTTAATGTTTAAATTAAATGTTATTCAAAGTGACTACCTTGAGCATAAAAAATGACTTGGCATCTTTCTTCTAGAGCAGCAGTGGCCAAAAGGCACTTGATGTGTGTTATTGCTTCTAAGGTTCAATTATCCCTTCTTTTTTTCTTATTTGGGAAAAAGTGGGTTTTTACTGGTTGTTCTAATTGCGTTTTAAACTATCGAAACCAAGTCAATACCAACGAAAGCTAGTGTACAAATAGTAGTTTTTCAAAAGTAGGTTTGTTTCTTGAAACTTTTTTAAAACGTTTTTTCGGCCACTTTCAATTTAATAATGGAAAAATTCATTTTGTAAATTTTTGATAGACCAGAAACATTGAGCATAATTGACATTTATAATGAGATCATTTTCCCATATTTATATATAGGAACAACTTTTGTGCAAATTTCATTGACGTATTGCTACTTATTAAGTATTAAGGGGCCTTTTGGTGTAATCAGAATGAGGTTAGAACAATAATCAAATTAACTACTATGAATCAGAATAACTTTATTTATTAAAAAAAAATATTTTAATGATGGAAAAATTAAGATTTATATTTTTAAATCTGAAAATATTAAAAAGAACATTTCATTGAATTCAGCACCCTGAATAACATATGAATTCATGAGAATTACAGAAAATTTAAACAATTTAGAGGGTTTCGCACAAAAACGGCAGGTTTCGGCGAGCCTGTGTTTAATATTCAAGGTATTCAGTTTGAACAACATTTAATATGAATGTTAATGTCTAAAATTCCTTAGTAAAGTTGTTGGAATACATATTAATTCATTTATAGCGTAAGTAGTTACTTTTTTTTTTTAATTCTTTTTTATTTTTTGATAGATATTACAATCTGCCACTCAGTTGTGGGCAATAGGTGATAGTGATGAATGATCTCATACATAATAAAAAAAAAAACAAAAAAAAACTCTTAAAATATATACAAACAGAAGAATAAAATGAATGAACATAACCAAACTATCTGCATGAAAAATAAATAAATAAGGTAACATAATGATAAAATAATTTAGTCTCTAGTCACATTTACAATCTAATATACAATATTTACACAATCGACCTGAGGATCCCTGAGCCCACTCTATCCCACACGTGTGAGGGGTAGAACAGAGCTCAAAAGATCCCAGCGCATCCCTCTCGCCGCATCACTGGTGAGTCAGTGGAGGCTGAGCAAGTGCGCTAAAGCCGCAAACACTCAACTTGAGTGGAGAATCTAACCATTGTCAGAACTCCAATTGTCCATTTTTATTTTAAGTCTCTTGGCCACTGCCGTTTCAACCTTCTAGGTGGGCTGTAGGGATGAGTGGAACTAGATAAGGTTTGAACCAAAGGATTAGGATAGTTGGAAAGGTTTATATGGAATTTTAAAGTAGTTACTAACAATGAAAATCTTTAGACGTGAATATCTCCTAAATATAATGTTAACCTTATTGGAGATGTTTTTTATTGTTTTTGAGATCCTAAGTTAATATTTTTTACCTAACTCTAAAACACCCTTAAAATCTTATGTGTGCGCTATATAATTGTTATAATTATAATTATTGTTTTGTTTTTTAATTTTAATTAATTATTTATTATAATCATTATTTTATTTCAGATGCTCTCCTTCAAACTTTAAAGTGAATTATTTTCCTTATAGGTACTATATGTTATAGGCACATTTTCACTTATTGAGGCTTTCAGTTATTAAATGACTCACTATACTATAATCATGTCATCCTTCCTTTTATGTAGCTGGTATAAACGGTATAATTAAGAAGGAAGACGATTAATGCAAATTACAGCCCCAAATGCGGTTAATAGGTCAGTAATGGGATCCAGGGAAGCCCTCTCTCCATTAACAAACAGCAGCCATGCTAAATTTCTTAATTATTTTGTAATTAGTTTTAATGAACGATTTTTACTAGCTTTCACAAAAATAGAAATGTATTCTATAAGTATCCTATCCTTCGGCCTATAAACCTATTAGGGAGAAACTTCTTTAGTCAATATAAATAAGTACTTAATAAAAAGGTGGCGTTTTATGATATTAGATATGTAGAATATAATAATTTTTATTCTAATATTTTTGGATACCATTAAAAAATCATTTTATATTGTTACTTATAGAAATATGTAACTTCCTTATTTTAATTTTACAATGTTTATGTAATTATTTTTGAGTCAAGGTAATGGTCAAATTCCCCATTCAAGCCGTGTATGTGTGTCAGCGGCTATAGCAGCCTTTTTCAGCCTCCAATGGCTTTTAAGAATAGTGACATGGTTAAGGGAGATGCGCTGGGATCTCTTGACGCATTTCTTTCCCCTCCTAATGTGGAGTGACCAGCCTTGTTCGGATTTATCCAGGCTACTTGTAAATATTATTTATTAGTATGCCTGCGGTTAAGATATCTATTTGACTTTACGTTTAATGATATTTATTTATTATTTTTTTAAAATAAAGTGTAAATATTTTTTAAAAATTTATATTGCCATTGACTTTAAGTTCGACAGAATGTTTCTTAAAACAGTTTTAAAAAAATCATTCTGCCGGCATTCATTTTTTTATTTTTTCTACAGCATTTTTATTTTCACTTAAGTATATATATTTATGTAACTTTCTTACAAAGTTCGGCACCCCTGACCCTTCATGGGTTGTAGTGTTACAGATTTATGTTATTATTACATATTTATGTATATACTGTATATATATAATATATACCTCTAAAGTGCCTTTAATATGGTAATTTTCATTGTTAGTAGTAATAAAAAATATTAATTAAGAAAAAAATAATCTGAACCGCTACAACCTACGAAGGGTCAGGTGTTCAGTACTTTGTAAGGAAGTAGGTCTTACTACACCAACGGTTTTGCAAGAAGGTGATTTGGTCAGAATCACGCACGACCGCCAGATTTTTACCCAATTAAAGGGCTGGGTGTACCCCAAGACTGCTCCAGAACCCACAGGAGTTGACTACAGTAGGGGTGTTCAAGATCTTTAGTTTCACACGTTAAAGCATGTTAAATGGATAAATAATTTCTTCTTTTACCTTATTAAAACGATATAACATATAACATGGTTGAGAGTCTGTTAAATGGAGAATGACATCACGCAACAGACCAAATGAGCTCGTCACCATTTTTTTGTTGTGTTAGGTTACTTGCTCATAGTTTGTGTTTTGATTGTGTTATTAATTTTTTAGATGATTTTATAATTAATAAAGCAATGGATGAATATAATAATAATGTAATGGTAGTTGATAATTAGCTCATCTTGATTCTCTTCCTCACCAGTTAGAAGATCAACAAGCCACTCAGTGGCGAAATTTTCACTCAGTTCCCACTTCAGGCATGCTGTAATAAATTACTTTAATCAAAACTTAAAAGTAAGCAATAACTAGAAGTTTTGGAAAGAAAGTTGCTCAGAAAATCCGCTAGGAGCTCTTATGCATTTAACATGACTTTATATAGGGCTGCTCTCAATCCTATGTTTATAACATTTAACATTTAACACAACATCATGAATACCCCTAGCGTAACAGAAAACAATTTTCTGCCCAGCCGGATTCGAACTCGGGTCCTTGGAGTTATTAATTATGAAATAATTTGATAATTGAATAAAGGAAAGATAGAGACTGAAAAATTGCTCATTTATATTTTGTTAAACTGTTTTTTCTAAACAGGAACAAAGTTGATACTCGTTACTAACGCACCCCTAAAATATTAATTTTTATAGCAACACAGATATAAAAAATTGCTATTTGAAATATTTGCCTTCCTGTGTTGTAAGTGAAAGTTTGTGATGCATTCGTTTTATTTAAACCGTTTAGCAGACAAAAAAACTTTTCACTTGATTAATGAAACGTTTTCCGACTAATTTAATCTTCCTACAGCCTAATTATTATTTTTCTTATTAAAATTTAAGCCTGCCAATCATATAGTCCAATGCAATTAATAAAGTTAAATACAAAGAATTGATAATAATACAATACACTAAAGGAAATAGAGAGAGGAAATAGTTGATGCAGCAAAAATGTTATTATAAATTGTGGAATGAATTTAAATCTTCATATTATTTACTAAACAATAAATAATAAAATGTCAAAATTCAGATTAATTGTTTTTATTATGAATATCAGTAAGTCTTTGCGCCCTCTCGGTACATTTTGTTTTTTTTTACCTCTATAATTCTGGACACTATTTTCTATAATTTTTCATTTAATTTAAGAAGTATAATGTGACTTAATTCATCCTAGAAATATTTTCTAAATTACTAATAAATTGAGACTATATAACATAAAGTTAAATTGTTAAGATATTTAACATTTGTATAACTTTTATTGTATATTGTAATTTTATCTATATTTGTCAAACAGAAAAAAAAATTATGTATTAGGTTAAGGGAAGAAATTATATTTAGAAATATATAGGAAAATAATGGCAAAAGATGAATAACAATAAAACAAAAGTTTTAAAAAAATATATAAAAGAACAACAAAAAAAAACTTAAAAAAATATTTATATTTTTTTGTATATTGTATATTTTCAATTAATTATATTATTCCTTTGTATTATAAGTTTCAGAGAGCAATTTTTTTTTACTTGTTATTAGTATGCTGTGTTATGTAACTACCCAATTGGGCAGCACAACATTTTCAATATAGTGTCTTATTCTAACATAAATACCAGGAAATTATTGAAGAAAAAATATATCAAACACTAAAGATTATTAATTGAGGAATCACTAATATATGATATGTCAGTTAGAAATAATAAATCGAAGTTTTTGAGTAATTGCCTAAGCCCTTTGGAAAAAAAACTTTATATGGAATTAAAATAAAATGTAATTTATTTACACAAATTTTTTTTTTAGATTTAGTTTAGTGTGCCACTTTTTGACTAATATAAACGTACATGTTTTAAAATTCATATTCTAAAATAGTGTAATTTTTTTTTCAGTTTCTATATTTTTTGTTCGAGTGTTACACTCTACCACATAAAAGGGTGGTATGTGATGCACAAACAGTGCTTTACATTCAATATTGATAAAGTTCATTTGTAGCAATGCAAAAAATATTCAGAAAATTATATTTTGATAAAAACAATTATGTATAATAAAATCAAATCATTGAAACCACATCATACCTGTTGTTTAATTATACGGTGTAACCATGTAGGTAATAATAGCTAGATATAATGAATAATTAATAATTATGATCATAATCAATTAATAGCGAGTTATGAAGCATAATTCATGGTTTGGAACCGTAATTACCCACTGAGTCATCCCGTTGTCTAGATAATGTTATGCTTGTCTCTGAGGTTAATCTTGGAGCGGATGTCAGGTTTGTTTTAACTGCAGAGTAAAGCCTTTGAACGTTATGCATGGTTTAACAAATAGTTTATAATAATAATATTTAATGTGAACAGAATTTTCATTTCAGGCCTTTGACTTATTTAATGTTTCATGAGCAGCTCTACCTACCCACTCCTTCATATCACCCATATTTTTATTTTAGAACTCCAACATTCCGATAATTATCTATCAATTTTGCTATTAATCTTTTGGTATTTTTTTTTAATCTTAGATAGTGTGTGGTGTAAATTAATCTTAGCTTCTGATAGATTGCCAGTTCTTCTTGTATAACTTATTTTTTTGAATAATATTGGGCGTCCAATGAAAAATTGATTGAACATTTTTTAACATTCACAACCCCGTGTTAGATTGAATAATCTCAATTTTTTGGTGCAATGAATTATATGTTTTGTTTTTATATAATGCCTAATATGAGATTTGTGTGAGTGACATCAAGGAGTGGGTAGGCAGAACTGCGCGTTGTTGTTATATGTTATAATCGATCTACAATTGTAAGCGTTCAAACTAAAACCTCATGCTCAGAAAATAAAATATAAGAGGTATTATTTTTTATGGACAAAAGTATTATTCCTTGTATAATGGTTCAAATTGAATGCGTCATGATTTTCTTACAAATGTGAAGCCAATGACTCAAAGGAGAATGCACACAAATCCTACAATAGGGTAAACATGATGTGTTAGATTTATGGTATTGTGAGCAGCCCTATTTATAGTCATGTTAAATGTTAAATGCATAAGAGCTCCTAGCGGATTTTTTTTGTAACATTTATAATCCTTCCAAAACTTCATCTTATTGTTTAATTATAAATTTTGATTAAAGTAACTTATTACAACATGCCTAAAGTGAGTGATAAGTAGAAGTTGTGTGAAAGTTTTGCTACTGAGTGTCTTGTTGATCTTCTTACTTGTGAGGAAAAGAATCAAGATGAGCGAGCTAATTGACAAGTGTCATTACATTATTATTATTGTCATCCATTCCTTTATTAGTTTTCAAAACAATACTAACACAATGAAAACACAAACTACGAGCAAGTAACCTAACACAATAAACAAATCTGTGAAGAGATCAGCCGGTCTATTTCGTGACGTCATTCTCCATTTAACAGAACTAGTAACATACCCTCAACCATGTTATATCGTTTTAACATGCTAATGGAAGTACAAATTTCTCCATTTAACACGCTTTAATATCTTTAAAAAAAGATCATTAACACCCCTATTGAAAAAAATTAACACATGCCTAATCGTTAAAACACAAATTTAATTCAATTTTCTAATGTAATGAGTAAGTTGATATTTTAGTAATAATGGTACAGAGATTATTTCAATGGTGTTTAAGGTATGGGTGTATAATTAATTTGGCTCTAGCAATATACTTAAAGATGTTTGATAAGATGTAACGTATAGTTCACATTGAAAACCCGCTTTAACGGCATTACGAATTAACCGGTGGAATATGAAAATAAATAAATGCGTTAGACCAGTTTTTTAACCCCAAGTTTAGATTATTTTAATTAAAACTATTTATAATTACTTGTCTAAATTGATAAGTCTGCCAAGTACAGTTAGGGTGAATGAAAAATGGTGCCTGTTTCAAAACGTTAAACAAAATTAATTTTTTATTCGGAGCTACATATCTTTAAAACTACTAACAACACTAGAAAATCTAATAAGACATCATTTTAAGTAGAGTAAATTTGCTAAGATATGAACTTTGATAGTGTTATTAACGTTCAAAAGTTCCCGAGATATAGTTTTATAAAAAAAAAAAAGAAAAAATGTACTGAGAAATCAGTAGTTAGTAGATTTATTTTAGGAAATCTATCTCAGGAAACATTTGACGTACAGATGTCTATTAGCGTAGGTGTAGTTGTTTTCACATGATATTTCACAAAATAATTTCCTATAAAGTACTAAGAAAACTTTAATTTCCGTAAAACAATACAAAATAACAGAATTTATGACTATTATTAAAAATTTGAAGATTAAATTTAATGGTATACTTACATTTAATATGGACTTTGATGTCTTGGGTTTTACACTCTTATGCCCTAACAAACAACAACTTAAATTTATTCATGTATATAAATAAATTAATTCCAATTACTATAATAAATGGGTTTAATAAATTGAACTTCATCATATATAGATTTACATTTCACCTATGAATTAAGCCTTATATTGTATTTTAATTTTATATATAGGGAGATGGTCAGGGTTGCGGTCAATAGTGTCACTATTGACACAATAGTCTATAGTCAATAGTGACCGCAACCCTGACCATCTCCCTATATATCAATTTTTACGGTCAACTATACATACATATATACAATATTTTAATTTTACCTTATTCTACGAGTTAAATTAATATTGGAGACATTTTGTCTTATAGAGTCCGGTTTAAGCGGCTCTCCTGCTTAACCGGCGATGTCATGGTCTTGATTAGGACGGATAAGTGGGGTTCTACTTTAATTACTCCCCTAAAGGTTTAATCAATGAATAATACAATGATGATATTTTTAGAAAAGTTCTTACAAATTTTTAAATTAAACTAACCAATCAACAAAGATTTTATTAAAAAACAGTGCAAGAGAGTTGTACATGTATAGTACTAAGAGTATTAGAGCTATTACTTTTCATTGTGTGCAAAACGATTTCTCAGAATTCAGCGCATGAATAAACATGAGAATGGAAAGTTTACTCAAGTTCTTAGTAGTATCGTAATTTTTCTAGTTTACACACGTTTTAGATTTTAAATGAATTCTCTATCCAATGAATAGTGTAAGATTCTAATTAAGTAGTGTGTATTCACTATAGTATGTATTATTTTTAAATATTGACATTTGTTTGGATAACGTGTTTACATGATACGTAAAGCGCAGCATACATTTTTCGTTCAAGTCCAAAAAAATAAGCAACATGATTTAAATATTTTAAAAAATAATATAAAAGAAACTCATAATTTTTTTAGACACCTCTTCTCAACCATCTTTTAATAGGAAACCTACATTACTATTTTTTACTTTGAAAATTCTTTCAAGATGCCCTTAGAATAAAGCATTCCATTATTATTCTTTATAAAGTTTCTTTATTTATTTGGAGAATCCTTGACCAAAATTCCGGGCTAAAGCAATTAACAGCATGTTGTATAATCAATTTAGTTACAATATTATTAATATTAAAAATCCTAATTCTAATTTGTTGAATAACTAAAAATATTCATTAATTTTTTTTACAGATTTGAATATCGTCTGACATCAAGGATCACAGGATTGCATTTGTTTCAGGTATTTAGTATTTATGTATTATATTTTTTTTATCAATTTTTTGTTGTTTTGAATATTTTCCTTTCATAAATTGTGAGGAACAGTGCCCAAAACGTTTACTTACTAATTTCTTTTTGTGAAAATCAAGCAATCGATGTCTAATATCCTCAAGTTAGCACTTTATCAAAATAATCCCGAATTCAACACTCACTTATTATCTTCGATATAAAACTTAATTTTTTTATTGGCACATAATAAAACAGTCTAAAAAAAAAAAATAAAATAAATAAATACATTTTTTTTTTTAAAAAGTATTATGTACGAAAAAGATATTAAAAAATTGGGAAAAATTTACTAATTTTAAATTAAAACGTTTTCGACTTACGCGGTTACACAACTATATTACCAGCGATATGTAATTAAAATATATAAGTATTGTTCACACTGTCTGATTTTAACATCCTTTGAGGCTAGGTGAGATGATTTTTCCCTTCCTCTGTCAAATCCCCTCCATTCCAGACTTAATTGGAAATGTATCCAATATCTTTGGTTTTCCTTACTACTTTTCTGCTTAACCAGACAGAATGCCGTCGTAATTTTCTTTTTTCAATATAGAAAAAGAAGACGTATTTATTTCACTAAGTAAAATGTTCTCGTCGTAAATCTTAACTGGCTGATTGGAACTGAATTAGTTTGGACAGGGGTAGAGCCATATGCAATAGTGTGCGTAGAGAAAAACCATGGTGTAAATTACAGTATGGACATAGCTGAATTGGGATCGTAAAAAGTTTCGAATCTGATTTTTCAAGGGAAGTTCATATTTGTTTCTGGAATACAAATAACCAAGTCTCGCAAATCGATTTGTATGTATGTAAAACGCGTAGCTCAAAATTTTTTATTTATTTATTGATATTTACAACTGTATAAAAAATACGACAAGCAAATTTGAAGTAAGATCATAATGATATGATACAGCATGTAGAGAAACTACCCAGTAGTAGAACTCTAAAAACATTTTACAATATAAGGTCATGAGGCCATCTTCTTTTCAGGCGCCTCGGAGGATTGCCAGGAATGGACGAGGAAGCAAGGTTAGAAACTAGTGCGTTTGGGTGGTTAGAGAGTTTATAATGGAAGGAATGATATCGGATTCGGGCTAGATCGGTTAGATAAGGAACATTTAGGTCTTTATGGATGGTTTTATTAGTAACAAAATAAGGAGCATTGAGGATTTGCTGAAAATCTAGTCAAAAGTTATGTGGTACTAAAATTAAGGAAAATATCTTCTTGGAATATTACTGTAACTTTTTCAGTAAAACTGATTTTCCGTGTCACTATATATGTTGAAATTTACTCTTCTTCACTGGAAGATCCTTGATACTCAAATAGTAATTAAACTATTTCGTTTAATAAAACGTTTTGCCCCACTTCGCAAGAATTCCTCAGGGCTAAAAAAAGATATCAAAAACTAGAATAATGTAAGGAAGATAATAGATAGTATGAAATAACAGTCAACTAAGGTGTGGCTAAATATGATTTAAAATGTGTGAAAATGTATATTAAAAAAAAACAAAGAAAATAAAAATAAGTACCGTAGAAAGTATATTTCATATACTTTTTATTTACTTTCGTTTCTATTTTGCTTATATTTTGCTTTTGTATTACTATTATTTTATGTTATCTGTTCTCTTACTTTGTTACATTATTTTAGTTGGTTGTATCTTTTTTAGCTTGGCTCTGAGGAAGCCCTGTAAAGTGGAGCGAATCGTTGGCTCACATTAAATAGTTTAATTATTATTTCAGTTGTTTTTTTTAACCGTTCCCAGACCAATTTTCTTTTTATATTTACGCTTCTTGAGTATTTTCTTAAAAAAGATTTTGATTATAATAGTTAAGCACGTCATACTAATATAAAATTGATTGGTCTTTAATTTCGCCGAGGTATTATTTTCATTGAAATGGTTCCATAGCGCTTAAATGCTTACTTTCCCAAATGCCATGCCGTCCCCATAAGAAATCTTTTCATCTACCATTTTTTTCATCATTAGTTGTAGACAAACATAAATTATCAAATTAACTAGAAGAAAAATATTTTTCCATGGTGAAAACAAATATTTGGAAATGAGAGTAGTAATGTCGATGTATAATATACCGTTGAGAGCTTAATGGGTGATATGTGTGAGATAAACAATTCACCTTCACCATACATGCTCTGTGGTGCACATTTGTCTTCTAGTCTGTTGGAAATATATATTTTCTAACGACGAGCACTGCAATTATTCGATTAAAATCGTCCGGTGATGATGGTCAAAATCGTAAAATTACGTTCTTAAATAAATAACTAGTTAATACTTCGATAATTGTTGATATTCTAATGACGACAGAAAAAGATGGAGAACAAAACTTAGGGCATTCAACATGAGAATGACCTGTAGCCCAAAAATTTAGGAGTCATTAGAGGGAACGGGGAGACTGAACCAGATGTACTCACTTTTCAGAGTAGAATCTATAAGGCGACGGACCAAATGGGACTCTCTCCGATAAAAATTTCGATCTCTCCCCTACAAAAAATAAAATGTCTTAGTCATATGCTTAATATTTTGTTTTAAGATTTTATTAATCCGTTACTTAGGACTAAATTTGGACGACTGACAAGGATATGGGGATTCCTTCAAGACTGAAAAGACAGGAAACTGCTCGTCAATTCCGACTATTACATTTACTAGACAAACGGTCCAAACTTCCAATCCATTACAAAAGACTGATCTACATGACTATAAGGCCTATACCTGGACATACGGAGTTGAGCTATGGGGCTCCACCAAACCATCGAATTCCTCTCGAATCCAATTCTTATAGTCCAAATCCTTCGTAAAATCCTTAATGCTCCTTACTTTGTCACAAATCAAATCATCCATCAGGACCTCAATGTCCCCTATGTTGCCGATTTGACAAGAACCAGATACCAATCCTTCCATAATAAACTTCCCAACCACCCAAACCAATTCGTTTCTAACCTGGCTTCTCCTTCACTACCTAATAATCCTCCTAGGCGTCTGAAAAGAAGATAGCCTCGAGATCTTCTCTTTTAGAAATGTTTTTGGAGTTCTATCAATGGGTAGATTCGCTACATGTCATAAAATCACTTACAACAAATTCACTTGATGTGTATATATGTATAAAGTTGTAAATATCAATAAATAAATTATTAAAAAAAGAAAAAATATTTTATTGATTATTTTACGGAATGTTTTTTAAACATTTCGGGGACTTTCAAAATGTCCAAGTTGAGATAATTTACGCCTTTGCTAACTCGTGACTAAAGACAATACGGTAATAACTTACTTACATTCGCCTAATAATACTTATATAATTACTACATATGTAATTGTATGAAATCGTACCAGAATAAATCGGATGTAAATCTCTGCTAATAATAATAATAATAATTATTATTATTATTATTATTGAACAATATGTTTTGATCTCAATACAATTATCAATAAATAAAACACTCTCAGTTATTCTATATATTTTTAAATATACCTTAACTATTTTTAAAACTCGAAGAAAATTAGCTTAGTTATCTCAACGCTTTAAGATGATACAACATAATTTAATTTGGTTTTATTTTGAACAGAATGAGTTATTTGGAGAATCCCGACTGCTGAGGAGTAAGGAACATTAAAAATTTTGCAAGGGACTCTATAAAGATATGGTACATATTATGGGATACGATTTAATATTATTTGATCGTTAGGGATGTACAATGCTAACTCAGATGTTGAATGGGTACCTGCCATAAGCGTGCTCTGACTACACGTTCTTCGTGCCTCGTTCTAGTAATTGGTGACGTCATTCTATGCTTGCTGAAAGGTCGTCATTAGGAACATTCCTTTGTGTGTTACCGAAGGAGGAATGGAGTTTGTAGTTACAACTAATATCAGATATTTGGTCTTATAAAGTAATATAAATAATTGATTGTTAAGTAATTTTTTTTTCCTCAAAAATGAATTGATATAGCTTGGTAATCAGTATAATATTAGTTTATTGTAGACATGGTCATCAAAACTCTGTTAGTAACAATAAAGTCTGTTATAGTTCATGTTAATCTAGTCTAAAATTAATTTGAATAATTTATGCAAATAGTGATTTCGATGTTTGGTTAGCATTGTAATATCTCTCGACTCTGTAATTTAAGTTTTGGTGGCATTCAAACTTTTTTTATTGTTCGAAATGTGTACCCTGTTACGGCATTTTTTTTTTCACATTTTTCCACTCAGTATGAGGTAATAATCGCCCAAATCTAATTTATTAGCCGATTACATTACTGTACGGGCGCCAGAAACTTGAATATTTCGTTATTACCTCCCTAGAGCCAATATAATTTATTTGTCATAGTGAATAAACGGTGTCGGTTAGTTTAAGAAATTATTACTAATACTTTCCAACTTACGGTGACTTTTTTTTGGCATAGAATTCTAATTCCCGGTTAAAAAGCCGCATGTCCATGTAGATATTAGAAAGGTCCTTAGCGAATGGCCGATTTTTATAAAAATAAAAGTATTTAGTTAATTAATAATTGTGGTTATTCGTTCATTCTCATACTATTTAGATCAGATATCTATTTTTAAAATACAGTTCGTAATCTATCAGTTATAACCAAAGATCAAGAGTTTCTTAAAATTGATCTAATTGCACCCATGAAATTCAAGCGTCTTGAAATAATTAGAAATGGCACAACTCTAAAAAGTTCTTTAATGATATAATTGCTCGGTTATTACACGGTTTTGACTGACTTGTTTACAAAAAAAAACAACCAAGTTTAACGTGATTTCTTCTCACATTTTTTCCTACTAAACTACTCAAATTAATAAAAAAGAATAAGTAGACAAAGTTGAACACGTCATGTTGAAGGAATGAAATATGTTCTAAAAATTAACTTTTTTTTCTCACTTAACTAAAATCCATTCATAACATTGGGTTCTTCCACAACATTCTTCGTCATAGGTAGATTTCCTCCATGTTGCTACAACGTAACTGAACTGCTCCACGTCATCCTGGGATTCCCTCTCTATCCTTCCTCTCGTGAGTCGTTGGAACATTATTTTAGGGATTATTCCACTGTGTTAGCATTGCATAACCATCTTTTTATTATTTTTGAGAGTAGTAAAGATCACTTAGCATCTAATTTTTCTTTTATGTGTACTTTCATCTTTTGTTACACTATTTATTAGTTTAAAAATTTTCACTTTTACTTACTCTTTAAGGTGTATTAGTAGGATTACAATCATAATCAGCTAAGTATCAACAAATATATTTATTGATATAATTATGTTGATTTTTTTAAAATAATTTATTTATTGTTATTTACAACTGTATACATATATACACATCAAGTAAATTTGCTGTAAGTGATATTATGACATGATACAAACATCTGGAGAATCTACCCATTGATAGAACTCCAACTAAATTTCTAAAGAAGATCTCGATGCCATCTTCTTTTCAGATGCCTAGGACGAATATTAGATAGTGAAGGAGAAGCCAGGTTAGAAACGAGTTGGTTTGGGTTGTTGGAAAGTTTATCATGGAAGTATTGGTTTCTGGTTCTGGCCAAATCGGCAACATATGGGACATTGAGGTCCTAATGGATGATTTGATTTGTGACAAAGTAAGTAGCATTAAGGATTTTGGACTGTAAGGATTGAATTCGATGGTTTAGTGGAGCCCCATAGCTCAACTCCGTATGTCCAGATAGGCCTTATAACAGTCATGTAGATCAGTGTTTTGTAATGGATTAGAAGTTTATATTGATTTTAATTCTGTTCTCAAGTTTAAACGTGACAATGAATTTAAATATTATTCATAAATTAAATTTACGAATACTCCAGAATAAATCAGTTCTTCTTGAACTTTTTCAAAATATTATCGCCATTCTAAGCAATTGTATTCATAGTAATTTTTATGTTTTTATTGTTATTGTCCTTAGTTGTTAAACATTTGTATGGAACAAATAGTAATAAATTTATTCTGCTTGTTAGGTTTATTTAACCTAAGATTAAGCTTAAAAATTCATAATAGTTAGTTAATGATCAAAAGCACACGTTCTGACTTTCAATATCATTACTGATGCTTATAAATCCTTGATTTATTAGAAAACTAGAAGAAAATATCGAAGAAAAACAATCGTAAAAGTCTCTGATTGCATTGGATATGAGTAAAAGGAATTGATGAATCGTGCGGAGACAAGTATAGAAAAGGTGTTTGGATTCAGTCTGTGCTCTGGCTGCCTCTCGATTAGGTCCACCGATCAACTGTGAAATTTCCCATTGAAGGTCGTCCCAGGTAAACTTCTTGTTTCCCCTTTCTTATATCCTGTCTAGTTTTCCATTGAATCTAAAAAGTACATAAACTAAAGAACGGAAATTACTTCCCCATTTACGGTCAATAGTTATGGACAGAAATAATTGTTAAGGAACAAAGCAATAATCTCTTATGGTGAACGGCCAACCCATATAATGAACTGGCGTAACCTCCTATGCTTCCCTCCTCATTACAATTCCACTAACAAAGACCAGATAAACAAAGGTCTTTATTTATAAATTCGTAAATGCTTGTTTCAGGATTATGAAAAAAAAAATCTCTCTAAAAACGTTTTTCATGTTTTTATAGGCGTGAAGGATCTTGGTGACAACAGTACAAGACCCCAAGAGGAGAAAAAAGGCAGTTATTTCACCCAAATTTTTGATTACTCAATTGAAAACTAGGTATAATTACTAGTCAAAATTGATGAGTCTTCTGCGTATAGGTAGGGGGAATAAAAAATAACGGCTGTTTCAAAATGTTAAAAATAGTTAATTTTTTATTCAGAGCTCTATATCTTTACAACTACCAACAACAATAGAAAATCTACGAGAATATCATTTAAAGTAGGATAAATTTACTAAAATGTAAGCCCTAATAGAGCTATTTACGTTCAATAGTTCTCGAGATATAGCTTTTTAAAAAGCAACATTTCATATAAAAGTTTTATGGAACGTGCTGAAATATCTGTAGTTAGTTAATTTATTTTTAGAAATCTATATCTCAGGAACTATGTGACGTACAGATGTCTATTAGCACCCAAATTAAAGCTTTTTTAATGAGATATAAAGTAATTTCTGACATTTATTTTCGTAGGAGTAGTAGTTTTCAGGATATTCGCTAAGATAAATTGATTTATAGCTGTTCGGACAAATTTTTATTTGCAAAATTTATATTCATTTGTGAATATCATAATCTATCTCTACGAAGATAAGTGTCATAAACTACTTTATTGTGAGTTAAATTTCCTTTATTATGAGAGTTGGCTGACATATGTGCGTCTTATGGGTCTAGAGATATATTTTTTCAAAAATCCAACATTTTATACGAACAACTAGCAATTAACATTTTGTGAGTTTATTTTGTCGAATATCATAAAAACTACTACTCCTACAAAGATGTACATTATTAACTATTTTATAGTAAATTTAACTAGCTTTAATTTGAGTCCTAGCAGACATCTGTACGTCGAATGGTTTCTGAAATAAAGTTTTTCATAAATCAAACTTGTTGTCCGAACAGGCAGGCTCATCTGTTTTGACTAGTAATTATACATAGTTTTAATTAAAGTAAGTAAGTGAGATATCTGCCTTTTTCCTCCTCTTGGGGTCTTGTACTAAGTGGAATGAGAGCTAGAGAAGCAAACCTTCATGTCAAAAGCATGCATAATATACAACATAAATATACTAAGATACTAATGCATAATAAATTAGTATATATACTAATACGAATATAAGGTTAAATACAAATAATCGTAATATATGTAATACGTGATAGTCACGGTCTAACTCCAAGGACCCGAGTTCGAATCCAGCTGGGAAAAAATTGTTTTCTGTTACACTGTAGCCGTGAGTCAACTCCTGTGGATTCACAACCGTTGTTCTAGTAAACAGTACTTTACAAATTACTGAACCCCCTACCCTTCATGAGTTGTAGTGGTACAGATTTTCATTTTAGTTTTTAAAATAATCTAGATTTTAATTTCCACTGCCAGAAAAGGTGATGTCTGGCCTTGTTTCATATGAATTATGTGATTTTATTTTTACTTACATAAGGTAGTTTTGTGAAAAAGTCCCTCCTTATAATGTCTTTATTACTAAAGATTTTTCTATTAACGTTTCGGGCTCTTCCCTCATCTTTAGGATGAACCTGATGAGCTTTAGAAGTGCTAATTCCTTTTTAATATATAATAGATTTTTATTTATAGTTGGATACTTTGTCTTAGATTAAAATATTTCAAAATGTACAGGTATTAGTGTATAACTTAAATCTATTTAAAGCCTTTACTCTACTACTGTTATTATGTTATTGTCTAGGAGCTCTCCTGGTTGTCGCACTATATAATTAAATAATAATTATTTTTCTATTTTTTAAAACTATTGTAAATTGTAACGGTAATTTGTTTATTATATCTCTATCATTTATGTTCATGGTTTCTTATAATTAATAATATTTAAAAATTATTTGTGAGATATTGTTACACATAGCTTCTTTTTTCACTTTCGAAAATCATACCATTTTTGATTTGAAGCTTACCAGTGCTGTATCCTTTAGAGTTTTAGAATTATTTTCATGTTGAAATAACCGAGTTTTGAGTTTTTTTAGAAATTCTATATATTCTTCTATATATTTGCCTTCAATTTTTATTATCATATCTTGAATAATCATTTCTACTATTTGAACCCCAATCGATCACATTTCGATATATTATGTCTTTCAAGACATCTTTCAAGGCTTGTTTAACTGAGTCCTCTATGTATGTATTTTTTTAAGTATTTCTTTAAACTTTACTTTCCCTCTGATCATCGTTTAAACCAAAAGATATTACCGATCTTTTGTTTTACCGTTAGTCAGTTTCATCGTTTTATTTTCCTTTGTTGCTATTTCATGTTCTCTTGGTAGGTATATCTAATTTGTAAATGAGTATCAGTAAAAAAAAATATTACTTTTCAATATCCATGTGATAGAACTTGATCTTGACATCAACATCTTTCTCATGTAAACCACAGTTTTCATCATTGCCTAAATCATATGTTATATTTTAATTTCTGTTTATAGCGTTTATGTAGTTTTTAATATATATCTATATGTCTATTTCCAAGGACCCAGGTTCGAATCCGGCTGTGGCAGATAATTATTTTCGTGTGGAGAAGATGGATGGCGGGAGGGGGGGGGGTCAGAAAATAAACAAAAAATGATTTGTTCTTGCCTTCGTTTCGACCTGAATTTCAGGTCTTCATCGGGGTTAAAAAAAAGAGTTAACCATCACTCAGAGAAACATAAAAATTAAAAGGAGTTATAAACCAACAAATTTAGAAATATGCATAACAATGAATTGATAATAAAATATTGATAAATAACTATGGAAGTAAATAGTAGTAGATTAATAACAACCTACAAGATGAAATTAATATTGTATAGATAAGAAGATATGTATAAGATTATATATCTAAATAGTGTCTAAAAAAACTGAAAAACAATTTGAATCAACATAATGAACTGTATGAAAGAAAAATGAAATATATGATACAATGGGTAAGTAACTTATATATAAATAAGTATATATAATTTTATTTTTTAAATTATGTTATATATAATTAATCGTATATATGTTACTTGCCCATTGTTACATATATTTTATTTTTCTTTCATACAGTTCATTATGTTGATTCAACTTTGTTTTCAGTTTTTTTTAGACACTACATGCATATCATATCTTTTACCTATTTTATCTCGTTTTTTAGCCTTCAAGAAGACCTTAAATTCAGGTCGAAACGATGAATATTTTATTACGAATTAATAATTTATTGTTTATTTGTTGACATCAAACCCCCACAATCTTCTCCACATATCTCTCCAGCTATCAACACCTAATGATAATATTTCTGTTTCACTGTAGCCGTGAGTCAGCCCTGTGGGTTCGGGAGCCCTCCGTAGTCCACTCATCCTTATGAAGGGAATCCTTAATTGGTAAAAATCTGGCCAGCGTTTGATTAAACCACCTCATTGCACAACATTTGGTCGAGTAAGGTGCTGAACCACTGACCCTTCATGGGTTGTAGTGGTACAGATTTATTTTTATTTTAATGTACAAATATTTATATTTTTTCTTCTAAGATTTATTTATAGTACCTTCTTATCTAATACGCCATTTCCTTTCTTAAGTGACTCTAGATTCACTTTAGTCCTCATTCACTTTATATAAACCTTTTGTTATGCTGTGGGGAATTTTTTTAAAAAAAATTTGTCTGGCGATGAGGACTGCTAGAAGATGGATACTCCCCCAGCCAACTGTTGACAGGGTGATCATTAAGGCCTTTTAATTTTACTTTTTTCCTCTTGAAGGTCAGGCATGGTGTTCACCTTCGTGTTGGGGCGTAAACCATCGAGCTCTAAAGCACAGATGAAATTAGATATGAATTTAAGAAAGATAATTTAGTTAAATTACGTGTTTTTTAAAACCTAGCATTATGCCGCTTCGGCTGGCAGTAATAATAACTAATCACTCCAAATTGTTAATTGCTGAGCCTGAAACTCACGGCGTTCTCTTCCTTATGTACCGTCTACCAGCCCATTTTCAATCTCCTGTACTTACGTCTGTTTGTGATCGCTTCTGATTAGGCGTGGAAAATTGAGTTCCAAAAACGTAACGAATATAATTTCTTTCATATTATTTTTAAATTTCATTTAAGTTATATAATAGTAGTTTTGGTTTAATTGATTCGGGGTACGTTATTGGAATTTTGTTTTCTTTAATCATACTGATACAACTCAATGGAAAAGTATTCATAAAAGGGAATCTAATGATATATCGAAATAATTATTCCAGTGAGGATTTTCATTCTGATTAAGGTTGTATCTTTAAATTTGTATTATCAATTCAGTTAAAAAACAACAAAAGACACTATTTATACAATGTTATAAATTAAAAAAAATTAAAAGAATAAAATAATATCCTTAATAAAAGATAAAAGTTTTTTTTTTTTTAATATTTATTTATTGCTATTTACAACTGTACATTATAATACATTTAGTAAATCTGATCTAAGTTAAATTGGAGTGTTACAG